>NC_059104.1:33639830-33882579 GCF_020740685.1 Jaculus jaculus
TGCTGGCATTATAGACAGGCATGAGCCACCCTACCCCACATTCTTTTGATAAATTTAATTCTGGACAAGCATCAAAGAAATATAGACAAGACTGACACAGAGGTGTGTCACCAAATATTGACCATAAGAAATGTATCTTTTTAATAAAAATTTTAGTAGCTAAAAGTAGGATTTTCAATTTAAATGACCTGGGAATAACTGCTATGTATGAAGGAATGGTTACTGGCGTGCCAGGAATAAAAGATAAGCAAATAACCTGAAAATTTCCATTCATTCTCTCACAGACACAATACGATAGATAGACTAAAACTACCAAACCCAGTCTATATTTCCCAGAGACCTCAAAGGCTATTCATTTAACACTAAAGTTGTGGTTTGAAATGTGTAATGTCCCCATGCCTGGTCCACGGCTTGTGGTGCTGTTTGGGAAGGCTGTGGGGTGTTCAGAGCTGGGTAGTCTTGCTGGAGGAAGTGGATTACTGGGCCTGGGGGTGAGCCTTAAGGTTTTCTGAGGCAGCACCACTTCCTGTTCACCCTCTGCTTCTTGACTGCTGGTGCAGGGTAAGCAGCTGGCTCCTCCTCATGCCACCAGGCCTTCTTTAGGGCAAGGGACTATATTCCTTACAAATGTAATCCAAAGCAAAGCCTCTTTTTCTGTCAGTTTCTCTGTGTGAGGCATTTGGTAGCAGCAATGAGTAAAGTACCTAATACACCTATTTAGGGACTCTCTTGACGTATTTACAAAGGAGGAAAGGCACGGCACTTAGAAGAATCCGATGTGTAATAGAATCCAGTGAAGGAAGAAATGTTGAAAGAGAAGACAGATGTCGAACTCCCTTGGGTACCTCTTCTAACTTTTATAAGTACACACAATCTGTTTCGGTGTATTTCTTTTTCCTTGTATGCATGCTCCTATAGTATACAGAATCCTTTAGGATGTCTGAGGACTAAATTCTTACTTGGATAACATGGGACTTAGAAAGAAAGTAATTAGCTTGATTTTCTAACTGAAAATCTTGTGAACACAAAATCTTGTGAAGTAGGCTCTTAAGTTGAAGGTCACAGGGAGCTGCTAACACATGGTGTGTGTGTGTGTCTGTGTGTGTGTGTGTGTGTTTATTTCTCTTATTTAAATTTTTACAATATTGTTTTGTTTATTTTTATTTATTTGAGAACAAAGGAGACAGAAAGAGGGAGAGAGAGAGAAAGAATGGGCATGTCAGGGCCTTCAGCCACTGCAAACAAACTCCAGATGCTTGCACCCCCTTATGCATCTGGCAAACATGGGTCCTGGAGAAATCGAGCCTCGAACCAGGATCCTTAGGCTTCACAGGCAAGCACTAAACCACTAAGCCATCTCTCCAGCCCGTGTGTATGTGTGTGTATGTGTGTGTGTGTGTATTTCTTGCCCAAATCCTGTAAGAGCATCTATACAGCTTGACAATTTAAGGACAAATCCTTTTCAAGTGAAAAAAAAAATAAACAAGGAGTTTTGAAACTTTCCTTCTGTTTCAGACATAATGCTGGATGTCTGCCTCTTGCATCCCTCCAGCAGGCAGGAATCAAGAGGCTGCATCCTCTTCCTGTCTGCAAAGCTTGATGTGTTCCTTCTGCTGAGTCTCCTGTCTTCTGAATGATCTCTCATGCTCCTTAGAGCTCCCTACTCACTGCAACTCTTTCTGCCCCAGCCTTTGTGACATTTCCTATCATTGTTGCCTACTAAGTGTTGGGTTCTCATCTCATCCTTTGCCTGAGATAAACACTGTGTTTCCAGGGTTACTGTGATGGACCACACCACAACTGTTACCAGCCGTAAACCTGCATACATGAAACTAGGGATAAAACACCAACTCCTTGGTTGTGGAGCGTGAGGTGGGGACTTAAGTTACTGACCCTGCTTCCTTTCCCAATTCTCAGCCAGTTGTTAATTACATAGACAAGTCAGATGGCGCTGGAATGAAGCAAGCAGTCGATTGCTTTCCGACAAGGATGCGTTTTGGGCATGCGCCGCAGGAGGCTGAAATGAGCCCACTGCAATTCTTCTCCCCAAATTTGCCCAACGTTGGGAAGAGCCTCTGGGAAAGTGCCTGCTTCCTTCTGTTGCATGCAGGTTTGGTGGCCTGGGATTGCCTTCACACTGAATAACCAATCTAAAGATTGTAGGATGTTCCGAGTTCCTGGAAGGAACACTTTAAATCTCGGGAGGGCTTAACCTATTCAATTACGGAGACACTTTGGGCTAGTCATTTAGACCAGGTCGACATCCCCATGTGCTCCCGGAATCCTACTAGGTTTTGGAATTTCTTACCTTGGTTCTTAAGACAGCAGGCTGGGTTAATGAGGTGGGCTGCATCCATAGGGAAGTCTCTTTGAAATGGGGGAAAAAAACATGTTGCTTTTTAAGATGGGGTGTAGGTAGCCTGAAGGCTTTGGTAAGGACCAAGGAAATTAGATTTCTTTCAGTGTTCCTGCTTTTCCTACATCATTTATATTATGTATTTTCAAATAGAAAAATCGTGTTTGTGCTTGGCTAGTTTCCCTGGAGGAAGAAATAAAAACCTTTGGAGGCTATGTGGGTTCTGCTGGTGTGTTGTTGTTGTTGTTTGTTTTTGTTTTCTGCTTTTGAGATGGTTCATGAAGGATGGGCAATGTAGTCACATTATTCAGACTTTGTCAGCAGGGTTTCTCAGACATACAGAAGTGAACTTCCTGAATGAGTCCGGAATATAACGAGGAAAAATAGGCCCAGCCGCTTTGTTCCTATGAAAGCCAGCACGGTTCACTCCTCTGTAAGGAAATGCCGTGAGTGTGTGCGTGTGTGTGTGTGTGCAGCGCGCGTGACTGTCTATCATTCTGTCTGCTCTGAGGCTTGTCTACATTAGGATGCCTGCACATTCCAGCACCCTATGGGCAGGTCATGATCTTTGCACCAGGCAGGATTGTATTGTGTGCGAGGAAGAGAAATCCAGCTCCACCTAGATTACGGCTAGAGATCTGGAAGTCCAAGAGAATCTCCGAGCTCAACCTATGCTGCATCCAGGGTGTGAATTGCATTGCCATGAGTGAGCAACTTCTCCTGCTCTATCTTAGGACTTCCCAGGAATGGTTTCTAGCCTCAGAAAGTTTTTGTTTTTAATTTTTTTATTGACAGCATCTATACTTACAGACAATAAACCATGATAATTCCCTCCCTTCCCCTACTTTCTCTTTCACAACTCCAGTCTCCATCCTATCCCCTCCCTCTCTCTCCATTGGCCTCTTTTTTCTTTTGATGTCGTCGCCTTTTTCTCCTATTATGAAGGTCTTGTGAAGGTATTGCTAGGCATTTAATAGCTGGCAGAGGTGGGTGAAAGATCCCTTTGTTAACCACAGTAGAAAGATTGGGGTTTCCTGAAGAAAGATGACAAAACAGGCGAGAAGCCTATGACCACCCCCAAGCTTGTATCATATTGTCAGTGTATGGTGGTCTTTCTGGCTTAGCCCCACATTGGACCCACAGCTGCTGTGCACTGAAGATCACAATCTATTACTCTCACTAAGTGAGGAGATAGGAAAGTGGAAATCTTAACCCCTTAAAAGAATAAGGAAAAGAACCCATAAGTCCCACAGCATGGTGGCCATGTGGCATTTACCCTTAAGGGCCAGAGCTAGCTGAATCAACGCTCCTCTCCTCACACTGAGAAAGGATGCTAAACAGCCATGGTCTATTCATCCAGGCCCCTCCCCTGCTGAAGCCCAAGGCTCAGGGTGTGGCGACCTTGGAAGTCTGCAGAGATGTAGCCCTGACCAAGCCTCTTGTCCAGCTCTAGAGTGTTCTATGTGCTGCCAAATTTTTCCTACCCCACAGGAGTTCATAATCCAGGATGAAAGATTCTCCATGACTCAGTGACAGACAAGCCAAGGATATTGCCACCAAAATGGCCCAAACCCCAAGGTCATTTTCAATCATGTCTTACCCAAAGAATAAGCTTCTTATGTTGAATTAACTTCAGTTATCAAAAAAGTTGCATAGGTAGAGGAGACTTTCTATACACGCCTCACTCGTTTTAATGTCAATATCCTAATAGCCACAGTGAATTGTCAAAATTAAGGAATTAACATTATTATTCACTATAGACTTTATTTGGATCTTAGCAGTTTTCTAGCAATTAGTATTTTTTTTTTCCCATTGAGGAAACCACATTGCCTCTAATCACATTCTTTTGATTGATTCACAGAACTGATTTTGCAATATACCAACAAGCTGGCATGGTAAACTGATTGTCCTAATGGTCATCCCTAAAAACACACTCAATGGGCTGTAAAGACATGGCATCATTTCTCCACCTTGGAATCTGGGCTGCTCCAGAGTGTGACTCTCCTGGATCCCAAGTTCCATGGTCCTGGTCATGCTGTTAAATCCTATCCTCCTTCAAGGACAAGCTTGCTGGATTGGAGAGCTAAACGACTCAGACAGGAAATACTCCAACTGAACATTCAGGCCAAGCTAGAGCGGCCAGCCCTTTTCTGGACTTCCTGCTGAAGCAGATCTACCTAAGAGTCCAGCCAAGCCCAGCTGAGCCAGGTCTGGAGCAGAAGGACTACTCAAGTGGACTGCAGATTTGCATCCAATGCAAATGTTTGTTATTGTAACTTACAGATACTCTGCTGTTGCTTTTTATTGCTATAGGATTCTGGGAATGGAAAACTAACATGAATGGGTCAGACAGGATCTAGAACTTACCATATACTGGCTCAGGTTACAATGTCACTATCAAGTTCAGTTGAATTTGTTAAATTTTCAGATTGCCGTTCATTTGGGGACTGGTCTTAGACTTGGAACCAGCTCGAGCGAACTGATCCTGTAAGAGCCATCTCTACTTCAGGGGATTTGGATAGAAAGCTTATATATGTGAAAAGCCATAACACGAGGTGTGGACATTTTTGAATCCTGGATGTGAAAGGTTTGTATATACTGACCAAGAGTGGCGGCCACCATGCAGGATGCCTCTGGTGTCCATCTCCCTGAATTCAAGTACAGGAAATCTACACATACTTGCTATAGGTCCTTGCTGCTGTTTCCAAAAAAGCTATCTCTGTTGTCAGGGCTTTCTGTTAACTGTCATAGATACGAGTCTGGAATTTAAATTTGATATCTTCAGCCATGTTGCAGTTGAAACTTTATTATAATTTTTTCTTTTTTGCTTTTGTTTCCCAGGGTAGCCAGGGTCATTAAAACAATGTTCTCAAAACTGTTGGATGCTGCTCTGGGGGTTGAAATCAACTGCAAAAGGGGAAATGATGCAACAAGTATAATATTCATTAATCAGCTTTGCTTTCTTGGTCTTTGGGCTAAGTGCTCATTCCCCTGGGGAAGGCTCTGGTCTCTCTTAGAAGGTTCAACCTTACACTTTGTCTTCTCCACGCTGTGAGAGTTCTTACCACTTCTTCCTGGGAAATGGCGGGTTTCCCAGGATTGCAAAGACGTGGGAAACGGTCCCAAGTGTTCATCATTTCTCCCTCCAGAGAATATTTTACTTCTAATTCTCCTTCAGGAAGTGAAGATCTCATGGACAGGAGAGCAAGAGAAAAGCTGACCTCTGACCAGGAGCGACCACAAAGATGGCTGTCATCTGGTGAGTTTGCCCGCTCCGTGTTTAATGTCTAGCTCTGCTTTGATAACCACAGAGGTGAGGAGAATGGTCTTGAATTTACCCCTGCCCCACATGCACACTCCACAAACACACTGGAGGTAAGGAATAGGAAGTCATTCTGATTTACAAATGAATCAGAGTTTTCCACAGGTCAGACTTGAAGTGGCAAAAGTACCATCTTCTTTTCCTCCCTCTTATTTTATTTGTCACAACATGTCACTCCCTTTGTTTTCGAAAGAAGAATTTAATCATCTCAACACACATCAGCAACAAAACCTTGATGATGTCCCAGAACAAACTGGCATTTGCTAAGACACCGAATGCTGGTTTATTCTGACTTCATCAAGGTCTTGAAGATGCTAATGACTTTACCTTACATGTGACTGAAGGGAGCCAGCAGACACAGTCCTCCAGTGCTATGCTCACAGTCCAGAACTACACTTCACACAGATGCTCCATCTAGCTGCCCTTCACATCTTCTTAAAATTTTTTTTGGTATATTTTTATTTATTTATTTGAGAGTGACAGAGAGAGGGAGAATGGGCGCACCAGGGCCTCCAGCCACTGCAAATGAACTCCAGACGCATGAGCCTTCTTGTGCATCTGGCTAATGTGGGACCTGGGGAATCAAGCCTTGAACTGGGGTCCTTAGGCTTCACAGGCAAATGCTTAACCACTAAGCCTTCTCTCTAGCCCTGGCTTTCACATCTTTATCTCTTGTATGCTTCCTGGCTCCGTCTCTGCCCTCAATACAATTTTAGTCCTTTGAATTCTTAAAAAGAAAGATGATTTGAATAATGATTCCTTTTTAGTAAAATAGTTTTATCTTAATTCATTTGCAAGCAGAGGGAGAAAGGAAGGGTGGGGAGTGAATGGGCACACCAGGGCCTTTAGCCATTTCAAATGAACTCCAGATGCATTTGCCACTTTGTACATCTGGCTTTACATGGATATTGGGGACTCAAATCTGGGTTGTTAGGCTTTGCCATCTCTCTGAATCATGATTCCTGAAAGTTGTCAACACAGGGGAATTCACTCGATTTGGAAAAACTCTGCCCTAGCCTGTTCATCACAATTGTCCTGAACCAAAGGAAGGGACATAGCCAAGGTCTTTCCATCATTCTCAGTCTTTTCCAGATGGTTTTAAACTAATTGTACATTATGAGCTTCCCTTTTGGCTTCAGCACTCTGGTCCAGGCTGCCTTCTATGCCACATACAAAAGTATTTCTTTTGTCATTCTTTGGGATCTCATCATGCAAATCTGCAGCACCTTGTTTCTTGTTTTGTTTTGGTTTGGTTTGGTTTTCTGTGCTAGGGTCTCACACTAGCTCAGGCCGACCTGGGATTCACTCTGCATTCTCAGGGTGGCCTCGAACTCATGGCGATCCTCTCTCTTATCTCTGCCTCCCGAGTGCTGGGATTAAAGGCACGTGCCACCATGCCCGGCAGCACATTGTTTCTTTCTGTTTTGTTTTTTTTTTTTAATTTTTAATTTATTTATTTGAGACCGACAGACACAGAGAGAAAGACAGATAGAGGGAGAGAGAGAGAATGGGCGCGCCAGGGCTTCCAGCCTCTGCAAACGAACTCCAGACGCGTGCGCCCCCTTGTGCATCTGGCTAACGTGGGACCTGGGGAACCGAGCCTCGAACCGGGGTCCTTAGGCTTCACAGGCAAGCGCTTAACCGCTACACCATCTCTCCAGCCCAGCACCTTGTTTCTTAATGGTATAAAGCAGAGTGCTGGCCCTTGCTTCTGGAAGGTCTGTGGTGTGGCTCTTCTGGTGTTAGGTGCTCACTGATCCTGCCACTCAGCCATTATGCTATAAGCTAGGGAAAGGGATTAGGGAGCTAGGGTTGACCCTGTCATTCTATGTGCTCAGGGAGGTCTAACCATTCTTCTTGATTTGATGATTCCTCTTCCTGTTTTCTTCCATAATTGCATCTTGTTTAAAAATATTCAAATCCACCTAATCATTAAAAAATAAAAAATCTCGGGCCAAAGAGATGGCTTAGAGGTTAAGCGTTTGCCTGTGCAGGCTAAGGACCCTGGTTAGAGGCTCGATTCCCCAGGACCCACGTAAGCCAGACACAAAGGGGGTGCATGCATCTGGAGTTCGTTTATAGCGGCTGGAAACCCTGGTGTGCCCATTCTCTCTTTCTCTATCCGCCTCTTTCTCTCTGTCTGTCACTCTCAAATAAATAAATTAAAATAAACAAAAAAATCTCAACATGGAGTGTCCCCAAAGGAATAGAGGCAGGGACTATGGACAAGAGGGTACCAATGCATAATGTATCCATACAAAACATGTTGTTAATAACAATAATAATAAACATTAAAAACCCTAACATAATAAAGCATATGACTATGCAAAAAACCTAACACACTCAGAAGATGTGTTCCTTGTAAAATGTCTATTCTCAACACATATGTGAGGAATCACAAAAGCATGGTAAGAGTGAATGAACGAATGGAGAATCCCAACAGAGAAGTGGAAATGATAAAGTCACGTGGCAATCATAAGGCTAAAAATTCAAATAAACAGAAATGCTGAGTGTGGTGGTGCATGTCTTTAATTCCATCACTCAGGTGGCCAAGGTTGGAGGATTACTGTGACTTTGAGGCCTTCCTGAGACTACATAGTGAATTCCCAGGTCAGCCTGGATTATAGCAAGACCATACCTAAAAAAATAAAATAAAATAAAATAAAATAAAATAAAATAAAATAAAATAAAATAAAATAAAATAAAATAAAATAAAATAAAAACAATTAACAGAAATGAAAATTTTAGTCCATGGGCTCACCCATCACCATAACTCATTCATTCTCTTTCCTTTTTTCTCTCTTTATACATATGTTCATGTGTAATATTTTTGAGACAAGCTGGCATTTCTATGTTGCTGAATTTCTGATTTTTCTATTTCCACCCCCTGAGTGCTGAATTAGAGGTGTGTGTACCACTACATCCAGTTCATTTGGCAGCTGAGGGAGCTGGGTTTTTAACCTAGGGTCTCACACTTGCTAGGCAAGTATTCTTAGCACTGGTACAGCGTTGTTAGAGTACTTTGATTGAGTTCCTTACAAATAAGTCTCTAATCTCCTACTGGGGTGGGCGAAGGGCAATTGCCTAGATGTGTGAGGTAGGAAAGAGGACTTCATAGTCTAAATGCCCATTGCAGGCTTTCAGACACTTTTTTGGCCTAGCATTTTGAGGTTGTTGGTGTTTCCTTTGCTCGAGTTGTCCTGGCTTTTTAAAATTTATTTATTTATTTAAATATTTGAGAGCGACAGACACAGAGAGAAAGACAGATAGAGGGAGAGAGAGAGAATGGCGCGCCAGGGCTTCCAGCCTCTGCAAAGGAACTCCAGACACGTGCGCCCCCTTGTGCATCTGGCTAACGTGGGACCTGGGGAACCGAGCCTCGAACCAGGGTCCTTAGGCTTTCCAGGCAAGCACTTAACCGCTAAGCCATCTCTCCAGCTGGTTGTCCTGGATTTTATGGAAAGAAGTGGCTTGAAAAGAAGCCACCTTCTTGCTCCCAGATGTGTTCAACTTTCTCAGTCCTTTACTGCTTCTCTATCTTCCAAACATGTTCTTCACCATGGTGTCTTCTGTCAGTCTCTTGGTCCTCGTGCCTTTATTTCTTACCTTTTGTCATCCTGTCTTATGTTAGTAGGTTTAGCGAGAACATAACACCCACAGACACCCATGTTTCACTGGTTATGAAGCTTGAAGTTAATATACATTTCGGATTTTGTAACTGCTACATCTCAGTAATTGTATTCTTCAGGTGTCTCCCTTTAAAAAGATCACATATTAAATTCTTTTGATAGAAAAATGGGGCTGGAGTTAGAGTTTAGAATCTTAAAACAAAATGATGTTTTGATCCAGAAGGGATTCCAGTAGCTCTTATAGGTTTAAGAAAAGCAATACAATCTAAACATCACCAGGCATTTGATTTTGCACAGTATCTGTTCAGAAGAATGGATTTCCTTTCTTCTTTTATCCCTGACAATATTTTCATTAACAATAATCTTAACATTTTAATTACCATTTTTCCTCATTAACATGATAAACAGATCAGGAAGTCATACCAAAGAGCACCAGTTCTGGGCTGAAGTTTCTTTTTGGTGAACTCGGTCTTGGCTGTGATACCAGGATGGGATGTGACAGTCACATCACATGTAAACTCTCCCCCACAAATATTGTTTCTTTAAAACATAAACAAGATCATAACACACTTGCTATTTTGCTCATTTATTATTCCTTATCATGAGCCCTTTCCATGACAACGCACACCATGAACATTATTTTTCCCTGAAAAGATTTTTTTCAGATTGTTTTTTATAAACATCTTTCAATAAACTCTCTGGATCACATGTTTGCATATTTCTGTAAGATTATTCTTCCTGGATGTGTAATTCTAAGTTAAAGGGTATATCCCCTGCATATTTTCATAGATAATATGAAATTGTCTTTCAAAAATCTATGAATTCATACTTCCTCACCAATTAAATATCAGGGTTCTCATGTTTTCATTCCCTCTCCAAGGCCATGTTTATTTTCTCCTTTTAGTCTTTGGCTATCTGACACACAGAAGAGCATTGTCTGAGTTTGTGCTGTGCAGATCTTTGGAAAGGCGGCGTTCCTCTCTGCTCTGCTTCTCCTTGTCACCTATAGACACCTTCCTCCCATTTCTGAGAAATGGTTGAGGAGTGACATGCTTAGCCCTAAAGGTTTCAACAGTCCAGGTGCATTTCATTGAAGGGCAGGTGTCCTTGATCACATGAATGACCTGAATAGCTCATGTATATTTTTTTCCCCATCTCCTGGTTCTGCAACTCTTTGTAGCATCCTAGAAATATGTCAAGTCAGGCCTCAAAGGCTGTCTTTCCTTGTGCTTCTTTCTCCAGGGAAAAGAGGGGTTTGATCTATCAGTAGTAATTGTTTCTAGCTCTGGGGAAAATAATCTTTTCAGCTATCCTATGTGTGATTTTGTCTAATCTGAGAGATTGTGTATGCATGGGTGTGGATTCTTTATAATGATCACCAAGGCTGGGCGTGGTGGCACACACCTTTAATCCCAGCACTTGGGAGGCAGAGGTTGGAGGATGATCATGCGTTCAAGGTCACCCTGAAACTACATAGTGAATTCCAGGCCAGCCTGAGCCAGAGTGAGACCCTACCTCGAAAAACCACAAATAAATAAATAAATAAATATATAATCACTAAAGCTATTAACAGGCTGAAGTTATCAATAGGCAAGCTATTTTGATCAAAATTAAGATCAAAATTAGGGCTGAGGGATTTGAAACAAAGAAAAGGAGTTTCTTGCTTATTGTTAATACCTATTCCATACAAAATAACTGAATAAATCATTTGTTAATAAATGTAGCTTAGGGCTGGAGAGATGGCTTAGCATCTAAGGTCTTTGCCTGTGCAGCCTAAGGACCCAGGTTTGACTTTCCAGTCCCCATGTAAGCCAGATGCACAAGGTAGCATATGAGTCTGGAGTTCATTTGTAGTGGCTAGGGAATCTGGTGCACCCATTTTCTCTCTTTCTCATCTGTTTCTTTCTGTGTCTCTCTCTCAAATAAATAAATAAATAAAACATTTAAAAAATAAATGTAGTTTATAAACAAATAGTTCAAACAGGTTCAGTTCTTTTTCCCCCCTCCCAACCCTCCTACCTTTCCCTTCCCCACAAGCCCTACCCTCCCTATTGTCCAAGCCTAAAGATGCCATTCAGGCATGTCAGCAACTTGGGCTGATCTAGGTTAGGAACCAAAGTGAGTGAGAACATGTGCCAATTGTCTTTCTGTGATTGTGTGAGTTCACTTAGTATGCAAATTTCATTGTGCCATTTTCGCTTACTGCTGAGTAGAATTCCATCATGTAGATAAATCACATCTTGGCTATCAATTCATCCAATGATGGGCACTTGGGTAGATTCCAGTTCTTAGCTATTATCAATTGAGCAGCTATAAACATGGGCAGCTATAAACATGGTTGAGCAAATATCTCTGAACTGAGATGTGGAGCTTTTAGGGTAAGGAAATAACAGGGTCTATTGGTAACACTATATTCATCCTTTTCAGAATGAATATTGATTTCCATAGTGGTAGTACCAGCTTACATTCTCACCAACAGTGAATGAGTGTTCCTATTTCTCTACAGTCTTGCCAACATTTGTTTTCATTTGATTTTTTAATGTTTGCTATCCTTACTGGAGTAAGGTGGAATTTCAGAGTTGTTTTAACTTGCATTTCCCTAATGGTTAGGGATGTCGAACATCTTCTTAAGTGTGTGTTAGCTATTTGTAAGTCTTCCTCTGAGAACCCCCTATTTGGTTCTTTGCTCCATTTTTGGTGTGGGATGTTTGATATTTTTTATTGTTTAGTTTTTTTTTAATTCTTTATAGATTCTAGATATTAGGCTTCTGTCAGTTGCATGGCTGGTGAAGATTTTCTCCCATTCAGTGGGCAGTCTATTGGCTCTGCTTATGGTACGTTTGTCTGTGCAAAAGGTTTTTAGCTTCATGAAATTGCATTGGTTGAGTGCTTGTTTAATTTCCTAGGCTACTGGGTTTTTTTCAGGAAGTCTTTTTCCCAGTCCTGTATTGTCGAGCATGCCTCCTATTTTTCCTTCCATTATTTGAAAATCTTCAGGTCCTATATTGAGGTCTTTAATCAATTTGGACTTAATTTTTGTGTATGGAGAAATGAGTAGGTCTAATTTTATTTTTCTACATATGGTCATCCAATTTGTCCAACATCATTTTTTGAAGATGCTGTCTTTTCTCCAATCTGCATTATTGGCAACTTTGTCAAAGATCAAGTAGCTGGAGTTACTTGACCTAAGGTCTGAGTCTTCAATTCTGCTCCATTGGTCTATGTTTCTATTTTTATTCCAGTACCTTGCTGTTTTTGTCATTATGGCTTTGTAATATAGTTTTAGATCAGGTATGGTGATACCTTCAGAAGTGGTTTTTTTTTTTTTTTTTTTTTTTTTTTTTTTTTTTTTTTTGCTGAGGATATGTTTGGATATCTGAGGCCTGCTGCCATTACATATGAAATTGAACTGGTACCATAGAATCCTATATCCTAGAAGTTAGACCAAAAGGTTTAACCCTCAATAGGACCTTAGTGGGAGCACCTGAATCAAAGGGCCCTAGAAAGGGTGAGATGAAGTATAACCTTAATTTTTTTTTCCCTGTTTCTCTTTGTTTTTCTGTCCTTTTCTGTCCCTTGGTGCTGGCCTATAATTCCCTGGACCAGGATACTGTTAACATTTACAACAAGCTGTTGATCAAAGAGACCTTCAAGGCCTCCCAAAACCAGTAAGACAGACTTCTGTCAGAGCACTTGATCACCCCCCAGAGGTTAATGGTAAGACCCACCTGCTGGAGACACCTTAGCTATCAGCACAGACAATGGAGAGACCTGTTTGGAATGCAGAAGAGAGCCAATCCCCAGACAGTTAGCCCATTTAGTGCTGGAAAACACTACATGAGTTACCAGAGGAGCCAAGCGTGGTGGCACACGCCTTTAATCCCAGCACTCAGGAGGCAGAGGTAGGAGGCTCACTGTGAGTTTGAGGCCACCCTGAGACTACATAGTAAATTCCAAGTCAGCCTGGACTAGAGTGAGACCCCACCTCAGGGGCAAAAAAAAAAAAAATAAAACAAAAAAGAGTTACCAGGGAAAGTGGCCAACATCTGTCTGAGCAACTCAAAGTCTACACAACCTGACATGATGCTCCCACAAGTGCAATTGTGGCACACAGCCATGGTGGACAGCCAAATGCTCTTGGATTGGCTAACAGATTTGCTTAGTGGGAAAGAAGCCATATCTGGAAGTGGGAAACAAGTCAGAATCATACCCAGATAACAACTTTGCTTTCCAATGTCAAGCTCCCACTAAGCTTGGGATAAAAGAGGGTCTACACCCTTTAAATTCTCTCTAAATTAATAATAGTTATCCTAGTTAACTGGTGTTGACTTCACTCTCATTTGGAGAATCTGCTTCTCTTTTTCAGATGGGGATTGCACCTGAGGAGATAAATGACCCAGCACACTCCACCCTGGCCCCAGCTGAAATCACGGAGGAATTGGGGAAATGAGCAAGAGTGCTGCTTTCTTAGTGAATCTGATAACAGCACATCGGTGAAGGAGACAGACACTGAGGACACTCAACACCTAAGTGACCATCACCCTACATTGCTCAGGGAATTTTGTGGACGAGGGGGAGGGGAGATTGTTAGAGCCACAGGTTGGGAAATTTTGCACAGAGACACTGACTCTCCCCCATAACTGACTGCTTCCCCCTCAATGCATGGCCCACAAGCCACATGGGGTTGACCTGCATCCCCAATGAGAAGGGCCTCTTCAGAAAAGTGGCAGGGATGAGTGAAATGATGGTACCAACATGTGTTTTTACATACTAAGTATGTCCATATCTAATAAAAATAAGTTAAAAAATTTGAATGGAGAAGAGAATTGAGGACTTATCAATTTCTTCAACATCTTTTTACCTCTTACCCCATGGAAGCATCATGGAAGTTTGAATCATTAGCTACCCATTCTAGGGCTCTTCTGAGGTCCTAGAACACAGAATCCTGCATAGTATAATGGCTAATCAATCTTGGACCCTTGGAATCATGGAAGAGTTAAAATCTTGGGGATAATTTTGATAGGGGACTGTGCTTCCAGATAGCTTTGTCCCTTTTTCTCTCCTATATGTACAGTTCTGAGATGCACTTATAAGACTATTGATCTAGTTTTGAATATGAATGGATTGACCACAGCAGCAGCCACAGCATGTCTGATAAGCTGAGTGACACTGCCAAGAACCATGTCACCATCCCTGAAGTTGGTACATTTATTATCTTATATGTAAAAAAAGGGGACTTTTAAGGTCTGATGAATTTACAGATTTTGAGATGGGTTGATTTTTCTGGGCTATCGCCATGGTGCCAATACACGAATAAAATAACTCGTATGAATAAGGCAGTGTAGTTAGAGGCAGTAAACAGGCATGATGATGGAAGCAAGATATTGATTGATGAAGGAAGGAATCATGAAGTGAAAAATATTATCTTCCAGAGTCTGGGAAAGAAAGCAAAGGGTTCTACTCTGAGGGCCTTCGGAGGGCTTTTTGATTTTAGCTCATGTACTCATTTTAGACTTCAGATCTTCACAAATACAAAAGAAAAAACTCCCATTGTTTCAAGCTTGCCCCCGTTTGTGGTCTAAAACAGAAAACCAGCACAACATCCACCTTTCCTTTGTCTCTCACTTCTGTTTCTTGGGATCACACTTCCAAATTAGATGCTCATGCAGGAACCTCCTTCTCAGAGCCTATTTGGAGGGATCCTCAGGCTAAAATTGGAAGTAAATGGGCTTTCACTGATAGGTTCTATATTGCTTTTATACTATTGAACAGATGACATTGGTCCATCTTAGATTCCATCCAAGATGGAGGAAGTCAAAGAACAAAAACCTCAACTGAAAAATGTTCAAATATTTCCAATGACCAGGGTTGTGGGAAGATGGTATAAGTGACGATAAAATGCTCTTCTATGGCAAGACAAACACTGTGAAGTCCTGCAGGGCATAGCAGAGGTGACATGTACAAGGCAAACTCCTGAGAGAAACACTAAGTTGAACCCATTTAATCTCATCTGTGCAAGGAAGAAGCTTTGTGGCCAGTCTTATTGAAGCTCTTGGTAACTGACTAAAGGTGCAATTAATATCCTACAGTGAGTTAAGAACTCATAGTCATGAGACATAAAAAAAAAAAACTGTAGGAATTGAAATGTGGGAACAGTTGGCATTTGGCATTTATTATTTTTAGTCTTCAGTCACAATTTAGATAGACACATTCTATTTTAACATTCTTTAATACTCATCCTCGGAACCATTATGTTTTCACCATGAATAGAAAAATGGGGTGTATGAGTTATGTTGACCTATAAAGACATACACAAAAGCTTTGCTTATGCACACCCATCTCTTATGATTGCCAGCATTCACACCTCTTGTACATGTAGGGTTGTCTGCAGTTTTGAGGAACACTATGAAAGGTACATGGGCATAGATAATTATGAGGACAAATAAGCCTGAAATAAGAGCTGTGACTCCAAGCCAAATAGCATGTGGCAAGAAAGAGAGTTTCAAAGATCTCTGCTGACTTTGGATCAGAGTCTATGGGAAGACCATGATGGAGAGTGTGGCACACAAAGACTAGAGTATGATAAGATCCAGCCTCGGACAGCAAGATGTTAAAGGCATTGTTTCTTCCCCAAGAGACAAGCTTACAGGGTAAGCATGGAGACCTGGGACATATTAGAAAAGTCTTTACTTTGAAGGCAAGGGTGGGAACCCATAACCAGGCAAGGTAAAGATCCTAACCCAAGGATTTGTAAAGCAGGCTTGGATGATGTTGTGACTATAGAACAGGTCCAGAGATTGATTTCAAAAACTACTCCCTAAACAAGAAGAATGGGTGCACAGCTGAGGCCTCGGTGACTTTGTGAAGAGGAAACAGCAGGAGAATAGGCTGGTGTTTGATGAGCTTCCCTTTCTACCTTCTAGCATGTAGAACTTTCTTGTCTGCTGTCAAAGGAACCTGCATCAACATCTGGGGCTGAGCATTCTGAATTGGATGGTGTGGGGGAGGCCAAGTGATGTTGGGAGCTATGAACCAAACCTCGGCCATGTTAACAGAGACTGCCATATAGCAAGTGATGTTTTTACTTCCTCACCTACTACTCAACTACCAGAAACAAAGACTGCCACATAGCAAGTTAGGTTTCTACTTCCTCACCTAATATTCAACTACCAGAAACAATGGGATCATACACCTGGCTAAACACTCCCCCATCCTGCCGGTAGCTGATAAAGAAACAAAGGCATTGCGGTTTAACCAATAACTCTGTGATCTTTGCCCTAACTATGTCCCCTTACCCCTACAACTCCTTGCCCTGACCACGTCCCCTTCCCCCTACAACCCTATATAAACATACATGTAAGAATAAACTCTCGAGGCTGTGACAAACACCTAGCGTGGTCTCCTGCTTGTGTCTGTTTGCCTTCTTTCACCCAGGTTAGCTTCTCATCGAGTCCTTGTTCAACTCCCTGCTGGCTGGGGCAAATTGGGAAAAAGGAAGAGTGCCCGGAGGGGGAAAAATGTAGTTTAATTTCTACTGGAATATGAACACTTCTTTGGTATATAAATCTTACCTACATGCTCCTGGGTAACCTAATACTCTGAAGAAACAAAGATCAGATGCTCACCTTGTTACCACCTTCTGGAAAGAGCAGTTGTATGGGGTATACACTTGTCAGCATATGCCATTTACAGGGATACCAACCTTTACTGCGCGGGTGGTGGTGAATGAAGATAATGGATGGAGAATAGTGGCCAGTCAATGAGAGAGGTCCGAGTTAGAAGGTGGTGCTGTAGGAGTATGGATGGATAGTGACAGATGAGGAGGTTGGTAGCCCACATGACAGGGGGAACATTCCAGGAGGGACCACATGGGGAAGAACAGCAGAGCCTCAAGAACCTGCTCACTTCCATCAAACCAACACGGTCAGAGCATAGACCCTACCATTAGCTCTGCGTCAGCAGCCTGGGCAGAGGCGCCCCAGCAGCTGTTCTAGAGAACCTCTGTCAGCAGCTGTCGTGCTGGGCAATGGTGACTCCTGTTCTGCTCCTCCAGTGTGGATATCTCCCTTGTGGGGTCCAGACACAATTTCAATGTCACACTCAATGTCTCACTCAGCTCCATCTGCATAATATAAATAGAAACATCAAGTTAGGGCCTTGGCAGCTAGCTGGATGTGGGCCATGGGACACACATCTCTATACCTTTAGTTAGTGTAACTGGCAAGAAATAAGTTGAGAGTCTCCTCTCCACCCCAGGCCCTCTGAGCCAGAACATGTGGAAACAAAAACATTAGGAATAGCCGGGCGTGGTGGTGCACACTTTTTTTTTTTTTTTTAAATTTATTTGAGAGTGACAGACACAGAGAGAAAGACAGAGGGAGGGAGAGAGAGAGAATGGGCACGCCAGGGCTTCCAGCCTCTGCAAACGAACTCCAGACGCGTGCGCCCCCTTGTGCATCTGGCTAACGTGGGACCTGGGGAACCGAGCCTCGAACCGGGGTCCTTAGGCTTCACAGGCAAGCGCTTAACCGCTAAGCCATCTCTCCAGCCCAGTGCACACTTTTAATCCCAGCACTCGGGAGGCAGAGATTGGAGGATCACTGTGAGTTCAAGGCCACCCTGAGACTACACAGTGAATTCCAGGTCAGCCTGGACTAGAGTGAGACACTACCTCAGAAAACAAAACAACAATAACAATAAAAAAAAAAACCATGAGGACCAAATCATTGTATTCTGGAGTCATCACTGTACCCCACAATTCATGTGGCTATTTTAATGAGTCCTTAAAAATATTCAACTTCAACTTTGTTTTCTAAAGAAGACACAGAAGTGTTACTGAGACTTTTGTCCCTTTTTGGCATCATACCATATAAGCTCAGTGTTCGCAAATGCTATCTATTTGTTTATAGGAGTTGTTAGCTCTAGTCACAATATACAAAAGATAGAAACAATCTAATTGTCTGTTACCTAAGAAATGGATAAAGAAAATGTGCATATGTACTATGGAATGTTATTCAGCCATGAACATGAAGTCCTGTCAGTGAGACTGAAGGAAAACACCCCAGTAGGGGGTCCCCCACGCCCTGCCCGGATATGGCGACACCCCAAATCACTCACGAGAAGCGGTCTTGATGCAAACTGCAAGAGGATTTTATTCCAAGCGTGCTGGGGCCCACAGTCGTACACCGCACAGGGGTAGAGGACTGCAGAGCCCCAAATGCAGGAACGGGACAGTTTTTATAGGGTTTCTAACAAAGCCTGTGCATTAGACCAATCATTTTTTAATATCAGGAGCCCGCAAGGTGTTAGCCAGTCAGTTTGTGCCACCCCATAGTTTCTAAGCCAATTAGTTTATGACCTTGGTGGTCAGCATTTGCGCAGGTCCTTGGGTGGGAGTAGCAGAGTGTGGTATCAGTCTCCTATGACCTTGGAGGTCAGCACTTGTGCAATTCCTTAGGTGGGGGTAGCAGAGTATGGTATCAGCCTCCTATGACCTTGGTGGTCTGAGGCAGGCTGTTACAGCTTATGGTGCGAGCTACTAAGGCTTACAGTGTGGGCTATTAAGGCTTATAGTGTAAGGCTTATAGTGCAGGCTATTTACAGAAACCAAATAAGTGGTTCACTTCATTACTCATATCCCATCCTTGAGGGCTATCTCATGCCCTTTTACCTAGTTATATATTAGAAGTGGGCTCTGATATAATGAGAAGAGGGATTCTTTACTTGCTTTCAACAGAGAGTAAAGCCTGGAGTTTGAGGTATGCAGGGAGCCCGCTTAAGCTCCCCTTGGAGCGTGATAGTATTTCTGAGCTTCTGAATTCTTGGGCCTTTCAAGACAATGTGGATGGACAACGTGGAGATCATTGTATTGAGGAAAGGCAAGGAAAACACTGCCCCCTCTTATTCATATGTGGAATATTAAAAAAAAGACACGATAAAACATGAGAATAGAATGGCCAAAGGCTGGACACAGGGGTGGAGAGTGGGAAAAGAGGAGAGCTTTATCAATAAATATTTAGATACGGACTTGTAGTTCTGTGCTATATTGCATAGCAGGTTAACTAGACATATATTTCAAAAAAGCTTGAAGAAGGATTATGAATGTTTTCATTATGTGTAAGAGGGAATATTGGTGCCTTCCAATTCTAACATTTGAGAAGTAGAGGCATGGGGTATCAGGAGGTCAAGGACAGCCAAAGCTACTTAGAGAGTTTGGGGCCAGCCAGGTCTACAAGAGACCCTATTTCAAACAAGCAAACAAAAAAGGTTTCATCACAAAGAAATGATGAATGTTTGAGGAGCTAAAAATGCTTTCGTTGACTTAAACATCACTCAACATACACATGCATGGTACTTCCTAATTAATATGTACGACCTTCATGTTTTTGTATGCTCATTAAAAATAATATGCAAATACGGTTGTAGCTAAAAGCATATGTCTTTCCCTCACCTCCCCCGCCTGAAGTGTGGATGAGAAGAAGTCTAAAAGATTAGTTGGACTGCTTGTGGACAAGGTTTATTCTAATTTTAATGATTCAGAAGTAGAGGTAGGAAAAAAAAGAGTCAAAGGTTGTTATGGGATTGTTAATAATTTTAAGGAATATTTAACATGAAACCACACTGGACATAAATTTGACTTTGTTTTGAAAGTACTTTATCTGGTAAGTCTTGAAAATAATTTGGCCCAACTCTAGAGAATGTATGCTGAAGACAGAGCACACAGGTCTGTAGTTTATGACTGTGAGTTCGGTCTTGGGCAGGGGAGGGAGGAGGCAGGAACGTTCCAGCAAGACCAGTGGAATAAAGCAAGTCTTTCCCAAGGGATTCCACAGAGTGCTCCCGCTTCCTGTGCAGAGTTGAATGACCTGTGGTAACCTCCTTGGCTGATAGGGAAGTGCTGAGCTTGGAAAATTACCAGGAAGTCTCTCTGTCTACTTGTTTTTGTTGTTTAAATAGATAAAACAATTAGGCTGCCTTTAGAGGTAACTGGCTTGCCAAGTTCAATTTTTCAAAATTAATCACTTTTGAGTTATACAGACACAGACAAACACAAACCTGCCAGACTGTTTTAACTGATTTAAAAGAGAACTAATTTTAACTAACACCCTTCCAAAGGTAATGCAAACTTTAGAAAGGGAGAACACTCTGAGAGAGGTCTCAAACCATAGGATATGCTCTTCTTAACCCAAATGTCTTAACCTGATACAAAGAATTTCCTGTCAGGAATTTCCATCTGAGACACTATGGTCCTCATATTACTGTACCTTGCTCAGTTTTTAGATCTGACATTGCAGATTTGGTCAAGAGTAAAGGGAGCTGAATTTTATTTATTGATTTCTTCGTTTGTTTATTTATTTATTTTTGCTTTTTAAAGGTAGGGTCTCACTCTAGCCCAGGCTAAACTAGAATTCACTATGTAGTCTCAGGGTGGCCTTGAACTCATGAAATTCTCTTACCTCTGCTTCCCGAGTGCTGGGATTAAAAGCATGCACCACCTGGACCAGCTCTGAGAGCTTAATTTTAGTTTGTACGTTTTTTTTTTTGTTTTTTTTTTTTTTTGTGGTGGTGTTTCTGTTTTTGTTCTTTTGTAGCAGTGGGGTGGTGAAGAAGGCTGTATTGTTTTATTTTTCTCTTTCTCTCTTCCTTCGTTCCTTCGTTCCCTCCCTCCCTCCCTCCCTCCCTCCCTCCCTCCCTCCCTCCCTTCTTTCTTTCTTTCTTTCTTTCTTTCTTTCTTTCTTTCTTTCTTTTCTTTCTTTCTTTTGCTTTTATGAGATAGAGTCTCAATTTGTAAACCAAGCTGGTCTGGAATTTATGAGGTTTCCTAGGCTGGCCTTGAACTTGTGGGGATTCTCCCTGCTTAGTGTCTCAAGTGCTGGGATTACAGGCATGAGCAGCTGTGCCCAGTTTGAGTTTTATTTTGAAGAGGGCTTTCTGAATTCTCTCAAAAATTACTCCAAGGTTACAGAGGGAAATGAATGCCACTTTCCCTCTGAACTTGGTGATCGGTCACTCTCTGTTCTCATGGGAGGCATTTTGGTTCCACCGACAAAGACCAGCACCTGTAATTTAAGCAGAAGCCTAGCTGAAGCCTACGAGGACCAGGTAGGGGTGACCATGTACAGCAAACAAGTCCTGAGAAGAGGCTGAATCTCCATGTCTTTGGAAACACTGTTCCAGAACATTGCTAAGAGTCCACAGTGCTTGGGCACTGTGCTTGAAAACAGCCAGCCCAATGGCTTCCTTGTGTTGTTATGATTTTTTTGTGTGTGTTTTAAATTCAGCTACTAATGAATGTAGTCTCCTAGGAAAGAAAGTCCAATTGGTCTGGCCTGAAGCTTATCTGTCTCTTTAGATCCCTCCAGACAGACCCAGAAGACCAGAGGAATAAGCAAGTGCGTGGTCCTCCAAAGAAGAGCTAACGTGGTTGCCAGGTGACAGCGTAAGGGAGTTTGAGCATGGGCAGCAAAGCAAAACCATCAGATAAACTTACTTCCTGTTCCTTTTGCTCTCTGTCATGAAACCCAAAGTCAACATGGAAGCAGGAGGAAAGATGATACTCAGATTAAGAATCTGCTTCAGGGAACTACTACTTATTTTTTTCCTGAGGTTGTTAATATGGCTTCTCCGTGGAAAATTTTGGAACAAAAGGCATGGAGTTGGCATAAAAGCATAGTTTAAGGAAAGTTTGACCAATAGTCAAAGCACACCGACAGAAAAGTGCCTTTCTCTTCTTTCTCAGACGCTCATTCCTCACTGTTAGAAGTGTCAAAGAAAGTTTATTTTCTATTTTTCCCACAATTATAAAAATAATACTTTGGTCTCTAATGCATGTAGACTTTTGGCAAGTTTTAGTAAGAATAACTGAATAAAGTTTCAATCAGAAATATATAAATATACCTTGACACTGGAAATTGCTATGTATTTGAATGTAATGACAGAAACTATTTCTTCTATCTGATTATAGCAACATAATGAGATGATTTCTATATCAGGCAGGCATTTAATTAAAAGAATGTGTCACTGATGGGCACATAGGAAATGATTTGGATAATTAATGATAAGCATTAACTTTATGAAAGCCTTTTAAAATTCAGGAGGAGTGGGAGGTGAACAATAGAAAGCAATAGGAATGAATGAAACCAAACAATATTATATTCATGCAAAAAAATTGTCAAAAAATAGACCAAGTAAACATATCATTAAATAAATAAATATCAGTAGCATATATTTAAAAACTTTAAAAGTGTACTCCAATTTCTATTTCTACTTTATCTAGGCTTCTGCATTTCTAATGTGAGGAGTAGTCTTACACGATAGCACAATATTTGTATATACGTTTTAGGAAAAATAATCCCACAAATTTAACTACTGACTTATAAGCAAAAGTGGATTTACTTGAGAGTGAATAAAACTGAATTTTAATGCCCTTTAATTGTATGATCCCCTTCTAAGTTCTTAAAACTATCTTTATATTGTTGTGAAATTCTTCTTCCATGCTACCAACAATTGTGGGCTGCAAGAGGGCCTATACCTATTAAATTCTCTATAAAAAAAATAAGGGTTATCCCATTTGTCTGGTGCTAACTTTACTCTCCATTGGAGAATCTGCTTCTCTTTTTCAGATAGACACAGATCCTAAGGAGAAAACCACCCCATAATAACTCTAAAGGGCCCCTGCTGAAACTAAGAATGATTGGTGAAACAGGCAAGGGTGCTGTTTTCTTGGTGAACTGGGTACCAGCCCAAGGATGAAGGAGATCAACACAGAAAATAATCAACTCCTAACCAAAGTAGATATCCAGAAACTCAGAGGCCCCAACACCTTATCACTGAAGCAGACCAAAAGTGAACCCAACATGGAACACTATATACGAAAGGGGAAAATACAGATATAGAATGTATAAAATCACAGGTCTCATTTTTAAAATACATGAGAGGAGAGACTACCTAGAAAAGAAGGGCCAGTGAAAAGGAGGGCAAAAGAGAGGCACGGTGGTGGGGTCAAATCATCCTAGCACATTGTATGCTCCAAAAATTACATAACAGAACCCAGTATTTTAGCAAATAATATGTACTAAAAGGAGTGGATTTTTTATGAGAAGGAAGACCTCTAAGAAGACGTTTTTCTGGCATCAAATATTCTGAATCCCACTGAATATTACCGTACAAGAAATAGCAATTTTCTAAAGAGTAGCTGAAGAAAACGGTACTTTGAAGTTCTAAATTGCTTCTCTTTTCTAGCATTCTTTCGGGGTACTAAACTGTTATTGTTATCTCTCTTTAATTAGTATCAGCTCTTTTCAAAGAAACAGATTTTCAGGTTGTACCAAAGACTTCCCTTAGTATAACTGTTACTGGGTCTCATTGATAGGGTTCACTTTCATAACAATGCTTTAGTCAGGGACAAAGATTTTGGCTGGTGTGCCCTGGGAGTCACCCAGCTGTTTCTTGAATTAGAATCTGTCATGTAGTCCTCTACTGAGATGGAGAGGGCAAAAAGCATAAAGGTGGTACTGTCTGAGCTGGATGGCCGGGATCATCTCACTGAGTCTTAAGGGATATACAGAAGTCTCATCAGTATTTTATAGGAGCTCTTACTTTCAATCATTCCCTTAGATAAGCGTACAAGAATAAATCTACGCTTAAAGCCCAATACTTTATTTCTACGACACAACCTCAGCAGGAAAATTTTCCATAAGTCATGTTTTGGGAACTATATTAGCTCAGCATATCCTAGAAGCCGTGAGATCTAACAGAACAAAGCAGAGAAGGAAAAAAAAATGTTTTTTTTTTCTTTTATAGGTTTCCTTGGCACTATTTATTATAACTTCATCTCTCATTCCGCCTCAAGAAGTTTAGTCATCGTACTTTTCCTTAACATTAGACAAAAGCTGAAATTCTGAACCTAAAATATTTTCAGGGACAGATTGACGGGAACTGGATTTAGTATTGGGAGACACTGTGAGTTTGGGACAAGATGTTCTTTTTAAAAGTACATTTGGCTCAGGATTTCATAAGAATTCATTTTATAAATTTGAAAATAAATAAAGCAAACATAAGAAAAGAAAATCCCTTTAACTCTTCCTCCTTTAAAGTGTTAGCATCTTTATAAAACGACAGCAGCCTCCATTTACCGCTTAACCTATCGATGTGCTTGTGGCGGTATCATTGATTTCCAATCTCCAGGCAACCTTTCCTTGAGGCTGGCAGCCCAGGTCTATTCATTTATTATTGCGTGTACTCAGGGGAGAGAGATGGACCAATTGATCCAGCGGTGCACCAGCTGGTAAATATTTAATGTTTGTTCCCATCACTGAAATTATTTCAGATTTGGATATTGACAGTCATCCACATAACCGATTGGTGCAGGCTACAGCTCATTTAATCTTCTCAGATGGGCCTATGTGTGTGTAGCAGATTTGCATTTGTTTACCAATTGGCTGTCTTTCAGTCTGGACATGAATTTCAGTTGATCTTTATGTCTTTTGGTGGAAGGATTATGTAAGATACTTGATCCATACTATTTCTCAACTTTTTGTTTGTTTTTGTTTTGTGAGGTAGGGTCTCACTCTAGCTCAGGCTGACCTGGAATTCACTATGTAAGTCTCAAGTTGGCCTTGAACTCACAGGAATCCTCCTACTTCTGCCTCCCAAGTGTTGGGTTTAAAGACAGGTGCCACCACGCCTAGCTCAACTATTAAATATTAGCACTAACGCCCTTGAATATACTTGAGAACTGTCAATCTTAATAATTGCCATAACATCTGCAAGGGGAGAAAGAGAGTGTGTGTGACAGAGAGAGACAGAGGGAGAGAGGAAAAGAGAAGGAGAGAAAGAGAGAGGGAGAGGGAGGGAGGGAGACAATGGGTATATCAGGGCTTCTTGTTGCTCTAAATGAACTTCAGATGCATGTGCCACTTTGTGCATCTGGTTTGACATGGGGACTGAGGGCATGAACCTGAACCACCTGGCTTTGCAAGCAAGTGCCTTTAATTGCTGAGCCATCTCCCCAGCCCCACATTCAGATTTTCCCTATGGCAGTGATTTTTTACTCCGTGGTAGCATAGTTACCCATGCTTAAGCGTTTTAAGTCTTGGTTTGTGTTTCAACATCAGTAGCTGTCTTTGAAGCCATGGTTACTTTCCTAGTCATCATGTACATGTTGGTCTCTATAGGGGGTCTGTGTATCACTGGGAATAGTGAAGACAACTGTTCTAGAAATGTAACATGTTAAATGTAATATGTTAACATTTTGATTTCAGGATTGCTTTTGTTTTGGACCTTGTATTGATTTCTGCCTTCTAGCTGGGGTTATTTTGTTTTAGACATTTACTTCTGTCCCTGGAGTCTTTGGATTTCAATTTTTCTAAGTGATTTTTGGTTCTGGGTTTGAGTGTTCACAGCCACTACTGTTCATTTGCAAACCTGGGTACTCAGTCCTGATCCCAGAGAAGTACTCAATGCCCTGCCCAGTTGCGTGAGACCAGCAGCCTCTTCAAGAGGAAAATCCCTATATTGCTCTCCTCTGCAGTGGTCCACATTCTCCGGCTCTCACATTAGGGATGCTGATATTGTACACTACTCATGCTTCCATTTAAGATGTAAGTTAACATTAACTACACCCGGGGACCAGGGCAAGAGGTGTTATAAAACTATAACCTATGTAAAACAGAAGAAGACAAAAAATAATAACTATAGTTTATCATTTAAAACTTACTCATTAACCTGTCTTCCTTACAAATTAGTCCTATCATTTTATCTTTTGGGAAAGCTTAAGCAGTCCTGAGAGACATAGGGTCTCTAAACAGTTTTAAAGTAGTCATAAAATGGAAAATTGGAAAGCAGTGTATATTATGCCTTCTATGTGCAGTTCATCAAGTACACTTAAAAAGCATGTATGCATAGTTCTAATAAGGCTTGTTTAAATACACTGCAAGACTAAGTTTTATGGAAAACAACAGCAATAAAAATCACTGGCTCTGGAGTAGCAGAAGGAGCCCTTGTTGGGTTTGCCCATGTTGACTCCATCAACTCAGAGTTCTGGTTTCCAGAACTATGGGAAAGAAAGCCCAGTTCATTCTATTTTAATATGTTGACCCAACTGCCCAAGACACTGTTCCTCCCTGTAGCTTTCTACTAAGCAGGGATCATTCTTGTAGAGAGTCACGAAGTGGCATCTTCTTACTTCTCCATGGTCTGAGCTGCATCACAAGCCTGTTGCAGAGCCAATCACCAACAAAGAATGGAAGGATCTCTTAAACTTACCAGAGATAGCTATGCATATGAAAATGGCTTTCTTTTCCCAAAAGGAGAGGTAGAATTTTTAAGATAATTCAAAAAATTAAAAAAAAAAACCAACAACTTCAAAGGCATAAGAAGTTCCATAGTCTGATGTCATGAATAAAGGGTTGTCTATACATTTGGGATGTGTTCTAGTTCATCACTGGAGAGAATGTACGTAGGAACAGATCTTTCTTGGTAGCATGATAGGATAGTTCTAACAAACCCTAACTTCTAAAATAAAGAAGTGAAAAGTGGATTTGGGGCATGGGTATTTTTTTTCACATTTTCTGTTTTATTATTTCATTTGTGGTCCTATGTGTCAAGCCTTGTGCGTGCTAAGCAAGCAATTCCATCTCAGACCTATATCCTTGGCCTGACACATAAAGAAATATCTTTTCCATTTAAAATAGGACATTTAGCAAAATATTGATTCAGGGCTGGAGAGATGGCTTAGCAGTTAAGGCACTTGCCTGTGAAATCTAAGGACATGTGTTTCACTCTCCAGATCCCAAGTTAGCCAGATGTATAAAGGTGTGGCAAGCTCAAGGTCAAACATGCCCACTAGGTGGCGCAAGCATCCGGAGTTCAATTTCAGTAGCTGAGGCCCTGGCATGCCAATTCTCTCTATCTTTTTCTCAAAAAAAAAAGAAAAAAATGATTAATTAATATTAACTTTCCAGTGAAAGCATTACAGCTGCTTAATTTGCCTGAGATTTTGACATTCCTTTGATTTGAGCCTTAATATATCTAGGTGGGAGGCAGAGTAAACAATGTCTTTATTTCACAGATAGAGCAGGGACAGAAAGACAGAGAGGAATTGTACTTAATGTTATTCCACCGCCACTAACCCTAGGCCTTTGTAGGGCATCATGCTCTAATGTCTCAGTTGCTTTCCTTGTTGTTCTGTGTCCTCAAGTAGATGATCTGGTAAGGCGAGTTAGAGAAGGGTGCCTTCTTTGTGTATTTCAGTGTGTAGTATTTTAGGATTCAGGAAGTGTTTGTTGATTATAAATGATCTGCCAAACTAAGGCAAGATGAACAATCTTGAGTTTGAATCTTTCCCTGACAGTGACAGACGTCTGGACTAAGCAATTCATCTTCTGTCTGCATCAGTCTGGGAGGGCATGTGTTTATATGCAAGAATACCTCCTCTCCTGGAAAAACAGGCAGTCTGGTTCCTGAGTTCCTTTTGCCCCCCTGGTTATTTCAGACTTTCTTACAAGTTAAACAAAGCCCTTAAAACACTGGAGAAGCAGAGGACTGTAAAGTGAGCTAAGGTAGATGTGAACAGAACTAAAATCAAACCCAACACAAGAGAATGAAAAAGCAAAGCAGAAACCATTTCACAACCAGCTTCAAAATAGGGCTTTCCTAGAAGAGCAGAGCACAGTCCATTGGAAATGGGTCAAACTAAGGGATGGGGGTTCAGGGCAAGATAAATCAGAATCAACAAAACAACCTGTGACGGTTAAGCTTCATTGTCAACTTAACTGGACTCAGAATCACCATGGAAACGCATTGCTGGGTGCACCTACAAGGGTGTTTCCAAAGAGCTTTAACTGAGGAGGCAAGAACCACCGTAAATGTGGGTGGCACCATTCCATGGGGTGGGGGGCAGGACTGAGAAGAAAGGAGGAAGTGGATGGAGCACTAACACTCATCTCTCTGCTTCCTGACTGGGAATGCAGTGTGACTGGCTGTTACCGTGCTTTTGCTGCCATGTTTTCCCCACCGTGATGCACTGTGTCCTCCAACTGTGGGACAAGGGCTTGGGGAGAAGGCTCCGAGGTAAAAAGGCCCTGCTTGCAGAGCTTGCCTGTCCAGGTTCAATTCCCCAGCTCCCTTGTAAAGCAGGAGGCAAAGTGGTGCATGGGTCTGGGATCCCAGAGTGCCTAGGACAATGGAAGGCAGCCAGAGCTAGGAGAATCGGCAGCTTGCTTCCTGACAGTTCTTTTGCAGAGGCAGGAGACCTCCTCTCAACGAAGGTGGAGCAAAGACACCCCGAAGTTGTCCTCTGACCCCCACACATGTGCAGTGGCATGCATTCCCATACATATAAATAAATAAATAAATAAATAATATTTACAAAGCTTATGAGCCACAACCAATCCTTTCCTCTTTAAGTTGTTTTCCTTTAAATATTTTAATTAGTTCTTTTCAAGGAAAGAGAGAGAGAGAGAGAGAGAGAGAGAGAGAGAGAGAGAGAGAAATAAAGAGAGAGAATGGGCATGCCAGGGCCTTTAGCTACTGCAAATGAACTCCAGATACATGTGCCACTTTGTGCACTGGCTCTATGTGGGTATTGGAGAATCAAACCCAGGTCATTAGGCTTTGCAGGCAAATGCCTTAACTGTCGAGCCGTTTTTATAAGGCCTCTTATTTTACAGCAATGAGAAAAAATAAGCAATATAGCACCATAATTAAACAGCCCAAGATACTTGCAAACACACTACTGCTGACAAAAATAGGCTTGGGATGACATGCACAGGTAATTTTCCATCCTTGGGCTTAACTGGGAGAATTCCTCTATGAGCAGCGTAGGATGATGTACCAAGGATACAGGATAGCTATGAATGTAGCCCAGTTCATTTGTAGAAGGCAGCCTCATGTTGCAATATAAAAAAGATTGGACAGCCTGAAGATGGGGAAAGAGTTGGCATTGTACCAAGATTTATTTGAATTATTTGAAAGGCAGGCTAATTATTTTTCCATTTCCACCATGATGAGCTTACATCCATTCCAAAATGACTTTGTTTATATTATTTCTTTGATGACAATCAAAATTCACAGGGACATGTGAATGCACAATTGCTACACATGCTTTCATGGGCAATAAATACCTATGTTTTTGTAGTGTATTTTATACAGAAATCCACAAGAGGAAAATATTGACATAAAATATACATTTCTGTTCAAACTATAACACTTTCCAGTAATGTGTGAATAAACACATAAAATCAAACAGTTTCTTTCTACTTTTAATTAGAATATTAGAATCGGTCATTATCTACATGTAACATAATGCATATTTGGTAAATTAAAGAGAGTAGTCTGAGAGCTTAACAAGGGTAGTGTTTATGATGTATAACTTTCTGACTGTGATTTAAGAAGCATTTTAAAAACCAACAAGTGAGCAGTTTCTATTGTGGTAGATGTTGCATTATTCAACCATTGTGTATTGGGTTCATGAATGATCTAGTTTCTTTATATTCTGTTTAAAAATGCACCTTCATTTTGGTCATGTGTGGGAGAAAACATAAAGGTTAAGAAAGGAACAAACCAACTCTGATGGCTAAAGAAAATCGTAGTTTGAAATACAGTGTAGGCATCCATCCTGGCCTTTTCTTCTCATTTTAAAGGCCATTTGCAATTGCAAGAGTCACTAAGTTTTAATGATGTGTTGAACTGCTTGCTAGCTTTGTAGCTATTTGGGTTTTGTAAAGCACAGCAGACCCATTTTAATTAACAGGGACTCTGTCCTAATTAAGTGCAAATGTCTGGCAAGTTATTTTTTCATAAACTATTTCTTCATTCTAGGAGATAGTCCATTTGAAATCATAGGCTGCTATGTATAGCAGAATATTTGAAACCGTAGTATAAGTGCCAATTCCTTGTTGGAAACATGTTAGCTATGGTTTCAGTAATATTTTCCATGGTCATCCTGAGTTCTATACTATTAGTTTATTTCTTAAGAAAATAGATTAGCTCATCAAGTCTGGTACCTTCTATTGAGTTTAGATGGTAAGTCCCTTTGGGGGCGGGGGGAAGGTACTGCTGAGCTACGGAGATCTTTTTTATCAAGTTGATAGCTGACAGAGATTGCTGGGGGAGGCAGTAGATTCTATGTCAATGAGGTAGGGTGTGAAATAATGTTGTGTGTTAGAATTTGAATATGTTCAGAATATAGTCTGGGGAATGGGCTAAATGACATCACCAATTTGTTTACGTCTAAAGACTCAATAACCTCTCTCCACAACTAACTAATTTACCTTTATTCACTATAAGCAATCTCAGTCTCCATATTCAGACCCCATCTACTGCATTGTTTATCTGCATAAGAAAATTAGATATATGGTAACATTCCTCACGCTCTTTATAGCTAAATGTTATTTTACATGATCCTTAATGAATTCAGGTTTTGAAGAGTCCAAACCTTGACCTATGATTTCTATTAATTTTAAGGAGCTTTAGCTCAGAGAGCTCTGTCTGTTTCTGGCATTTGAATGCAGGCTGCCTGCTGTTCATTAGCAACTATCTTGCATACGATCTCCTGTTCTTACACTTATGGTAGGATGTGACCTGGGCAAGTGGGGCAAAGGTAAAATTCCACACCAACCACAGAATTAAAGATTATTTATGTTGGGCTGGAGAGATAGATGTCCTAGTGGTTCAAGCGCCTACCTGCGAAGCCTAAGGACACATGTTTGGCTCTCCAGGTCCCACATTAGCCAAATACACAAAAGTGAGGCAAGCGCAAGGTCACATATACCTACTAGGTGGCACAAGAGTCTGGAGCTCAATTTCAGTGGCAGAGGCCCTGGTGCGCCAATTCTCTCCCTTCCTCCCTCCCTCCCTTTCTCTCTCTCTCAATCACTTTCTTTAAAAACTTAAAAAAATTAAAAGTTTAAAAAAGTTATTTTTGTTATTTTAAAAGTGGATCTAAATTGCTACCTCTGTTCCACTAAACTTACAAAAATGTTCAGAAAATAACAGGCTTTACCTCCTCAGATAGGAGTAGTTGGTGGCCATAGGTACCCCCCTGAAAAAGAAAGAAAGACAGGAATGTAGAAAGTAAGTGAAATGGAAAGTTTACCAATGTTTCTCTATGCATATTTTGAAGTCAAATCTTATTTAGGTGACTTTAGGTGACAACAGATCATCCAATGGTTTTCTAGTCTAAATCACACACTATTACCTCCCAGCAGGACTACTTATACTTTATTACACATATCATCTGTTAGCTGCAAAACCATCTTCCCCTCTTTTCTTCTATGACCTCTCACCTTTCAAAATGATTTTAAGGAATCTGTGGCATATCAACCCACCTAGAAGCCTTTGAATGCAGGTGGCCTGCTGTTCTTTGGCGATCCTTCGGGGTGTGATCTCCAATTCCCACTCTCACTGCGGGATGTGGTCTGGGCAATGCGGCAAGGTAAAATTGCAACACATGTTGTCCAGAGGATACTCACTAGTCTTGCTGTTTTCACCTGGCTGCCATTAGTGAAGACGGTAAAATGAGTGTGAGACAGATTAGAACGATAGCTATTCAGAATAAAGACGTTGCTATTGCAATTTTAATCCTGTACTTACAATCAAATAACCATTAAGCCAATGGAACCACCACCTGGTACTCTTCCACTGAGATAATACTTCCAGCTGGGAATATTTAAGCATATTCAAATTAATGCTTTTTTTAAAAGTTTTTAATAAAAATAGGCTTTAATGCTCAACAAACTACACAAGATTTCAATTTAATTGGAGGCTGTTCTTCTGAATTAGACTAAACTATAGTTGAATATTTTCTTATCACTTAGAAATGCTATTGAATTTTTTAATAGTTTCTCTACTCACAGCTGAGTGTAACAAACACATTTGAGAGTTTGCAAGATTTTGCTTACAATAGAGATGTACACAATTATATGTTTGAATTTAGTTACTAGGACTCTTAAGTAATTACATATTAATATTTACAAAATGAGGGCCTGGCATTTGTTTGGTTGTATGCTTCAGTAATGTGAGAAATCTCTAAATTTCTCTCTCTATTAAGCTTGCATATACTTGCATGCTATATTTTTTCCTTAAAAATTAATCTGTTTTCATTGTATTTTGAGATGTGTTTCATCTTCCTTTAATATTTTTTCATTTAATCCAAGGATTAACTACATTATCTCTTTTTCCTTTTCCTCCTCTGAGAGCTTCAGCATTCTCCTGCCACTCTAAATCTCCCAGAGCTGAACAGAATATAAATGGAATCCCAAATAAGCAGTGAATAATCCATCACCTCTTTCCGGGGCAGCCAGATATCAAAGGAAGTTTATCCTCTGCTTTCAGCGTTTTTACATGCACATATTATTTTCACTGAAGCATTTAAAATACTTTATCAAGTTCTAGGGTTTTCTGCAAATTGTCTATGTTTATATAAAGTGATATTTGGAGGAAGAATAACTCTTCATCAGGCTATTTCAGAGAAATATTTATTTCTCAAGAAAAGCTACACAAATGTGCTTGATTTGGGGTTCCCTGGGCTCACACCAGAATTTCAACTAATAGGGTATATTTTTGATCTTACAGAGGATGAGTGACACACCCACAAAGAAGTGACAGATCTAAGAGCACATCTTAGTGTCTTGCAGGTCCCAGCAATTGGTGTTCACTTAGGAATGTCTTTACATTCACTGAGTAAGTATTTTATGCCAGGACTGCAGGACATGATGTTTTTATATAGTATTTGTATCTTTTGACTTTTTAATGATTGCATACTTCACAATACACAAACATAAAAATATTGATAGTTAATGATTAAACTAATTTTATTGAGAAATATTGAATTTACACAAGTGAAACAACAATGCCAGTTCACCTAGAAGAACACTAACATAAAAAGTAATAATATTTGTTATTTCAAAAATAATGATTCCAAATAAGTAGTGGGACAGACTTTTTGTACGTATTTTCAGGTCAAAAGTCACAACACAAATATGAAAGGATTAATGGCTCTGATAAAAGAAAGTTCCAGGCTCAACTATCATTTCTGTCATCAACTCTTGACCAACTGACTTGGAGGACACATATCTAGAAATGAAAATAAACAATATTTGACATGTATTGACCCATCTATATAGAGAGATATAGATAGATATAGATATATCATCTATTTGGCATCTTACCACTAAACTTAGAAAGTGAGGTCACTTAAGGGGCTTTGGAAAACTTTATTCAGTTGTATCTGGCACTCAGTGAAATTACATATTTTTAAATATATCTACCACTATAGTGTTATCAATACCAGATTCACTACACTGAAATATCCCATGTTTCACAAGTGCAAAGCCTCCTCATTAGTTGATTAAAGTCTACCATATTTGTAACTGTTTCTATCTTGAGTATGATCTTTGATTATTTGACCTTCTTCAATTGAGTATCTTATTATTCTTTTGCATTTGTGTGTGTGTGTGTGTGTGTGTGTGTGTGTGTGCAGATGTGCACATCCCCTGAGTGCACATCTAGAGGCCAGAGGTGAATGTGGGGTGACTTCCTCTATTACCCATCTATGTAAATCCTTGAAACAGACCTCTCTGAACCCAGAGCTGCTAGTTCCAGCAATTCCATGGTTTCAACTCTTCACAGGACTTGGGATACTGGAATGTGTGGCCATGCACAGCTGTTTCCATGAATCTTGGGGAGTTGAAATCAGGGGGAATTAGACCTTCCTAAGCCCCTCACACAAGCACTCTCTCCTAATAAGTCATTTCTCCAGTCCTGCAATTGAGTATTTTATAGGATTCAATCTGATCTCTTTTCTTTGTATGTTAATAAAATAATTTCTTTTTCATTTTTTTCAGGTCGTCCTAGTGTTTACAATAAGAATTTTAAATTAATCTAAATCTTATTCTATCTTCAAATAAACCTGTAGCACATTATATGTATTAAAGGAAACTTATAATAGGGTCCTGATTAGAACATTGTTGTCTTGCCTTTCACTTGTCTATGTTCTATGATAACTCAATATATGGTTATTATGTTGTTGAAATATTCATTACTTACATTATTTAACAACAAGGACAATTAAAAATCACTTAAACTAATAGGCCGAGGTTCAGTCAGAGAACTAGGATAGTGCGAGGTCTATTTTGGGATTCATTGCTAGCACTTGACATAGGCAGCTTGGAGTGCTGCCTTGGCAAGTCTGAAATGCATGAGGGACAGTGTCGGAAAGGGAAGACTGGCTCTCTAGCTGCTGCAGCTGTTGTCCATGGGTGGAATGCCATCTTCAGGGAAAAGTTAGCTCTGCTCTTAAGACCCTTCAGTCAGTGGTATTAGCCCCAGCTTAATTATCTATGGTAAGCTGCATTGCTTATGGTCAGCTGATTATTAACTTTAGTCATGTTTACAAAATGCCTAAAACAGCAACACGTAGAGCAGCATTTAATTGAATAACTGAAAGCAACAGTCAATATCTACATGACACTGACCAGGAGGCCTTCTCCTTCTTCTCAGGCGCTCCTGAATTTCTTAACTAAGATCAATTTCCCTGTGTCCTTCCATTCTGCCTAAAGAACTTGTTAAAAAGTTCCCTGAAGGGCTGGAGAGATGGCTTAGTGGTTGAACGCTTGCCTGTGAAGCCTAAGGACCCCAGTTCAAGGCTCAATTCCCCAGGACCCACAATAGTCAGATGTACAAGGGGGAGCATGCATCTGGAGTTTATTTTCTCTCTCTCTCTCTCTCTCTGTCGCTCTCAAATAAATAAAAATAAACAACAACAGCAAATAAAGTTCCCTGCAGGGTAGCGCTGCATATGGTGATTTTCATGAGTTGGTTTTTGGAGAAAATCTTATTTCTCTTCACCTCTTAAGGATAGTTTTACTGTAGTAAGTTCTAGATTGGAGGGGATTTTGCATATTTTGTTCTATTCTTTATGCTTACATGATTTCTGGTAAGAAGTGGATTGTAGTTCTTAGTACATAAAATGCCTCTCCTTCCCACCTTGTCTTTCTTTTTAAGACAAAGGTTTTGCACAGGGGAGATGGTCCAGTGGTTCAAGGCTCTTGCTCAAAAGCCTGTCTGCCTGGGTTTGACACCCAGTACTCACATAAATCCAGATGCACAAAGTGGCACATGCGTCTGGATTTACTTCAAAGTGGCAGGAGGTCTTGGTGCATCCATATTCTCTCTCTGTTCTTAAGTAGATAAATAAAATATTAAAGGCTGTAGAAATGGTTTAGTGGTTAAGGTGCTTGCCTGTGAAGTTTGCAGATCCAGGTGTGACTTTCCAGGTCCTCCATAAGCCAGACACACAAGGTGATGCAAGGGCGTAACGTGGGACCCGTAAATAAGGAGGAACTCACATTTGGAGTTTGAATACAGTAGCTCAAGGCCCTGGTGCTCCAATTCTTTCTTTACCTCTCTTTTTTGTCCTCTCTCTCAATTTCATAAAGAAGGGGGGAGGGGGATGCCTGGCATGGTGGCACATGGGTAGCACTTGGGAGGCAGAGGTAGGAGGATCATCATGAGTTCAAGGCCACCCTGAGACTACATAGTGAATTCCAGGTCAGGCTGGGCTAGAGTGAGACCCCACCTTGAAAAACCAAAAAAAAAAAAAAAAAAAAAAAAAAAAAGGCAGGGAGGGGAGTCTGTTGGGCTTGCCTCAAAAATAAATAAATAAATAAATAAATAAATAAATAAAATATTTAAAAAGACATTTTTTTCTGTGTCTTGAATGCAATTCACCTAGGTTTTGGTATTGTTTTGCGTTCTTTCTTTCTTTCTTTGTTTTTGGGGTATTTATCCCATTTGACGTTCTTTGAGCTTTCTGGATCTGTGGTTTTATATCTGTCACTAATGCTATAAAGCTCTTGGCCACTGGCATTTCAACTATTTTACTCTGTATTCTATTTTTTCCCTCTTCCAGTCTTTCAGTTACATGTACTTATAGCTTTTCTTACTGCCTCACAGGTTTGTATGCTCTGGTTTATTTAAGAAACCTTTAAAATGTTTCACTTTGTGAAGTTTCTATTGACCTATTTTTAAGTTCACAAGTTCCTTCCATAGTTCTATGCAATCTACTGGTTAACCCATCAAAGACATACTTTTGTGTGTGGTTTCTGTTTGTGCTTTTATTTGTAGAATTTTCTTTTGTTTCTTTCTTAGAGATTCCATTTATCTGCTTATCTGTTACTATATAGCATCTCTTTCTTTTTACTAGAGCCAATAATGAATTAGTCAGTTATCTTAACCTTTGTAATGGCTTCAATATCTGTATCATATCTGAGTTTGCTTCTCTTTATGCCTTGGCAAAATCTAGGCATTCAATCCTGAGTGCAAAGAGAAAATGAAGGAGACATAGAAAGAATAAAGGGAAAAAGAAAGCTTTATCACTGAGATTCAAATGTATATACAGATACATAAAAAAGCATACAAATGTATACTTAGTAAGCTGCATTTTAAAATGGAAAAATCTGTATTATGGTTCTACAATTCCCCTATTCTAATCCCCATAATCTGTAATATTACCTTACATGATAAATACATGATACAAAAGAACTTTTAGAAGTCATCCAGTTGAGGGTCTTGAGAGAAGAGGCTCTGCTGTACTGTGTGGGGCCTGAATGTCTGTATGAGGACAGGGGTCTGTATGAGAAGGAAGCAAAGAATGGTTTGATACAAAGAAGGCCATTATACGCACTGAAGCAAAATTCTGTGCTGCTAGTTTTGAAGATGACGTTGGGACCATGGACAAAGAAAGCACTCTGGGTGCTCCAAAAGGCAGGGAATGGGCTTTTCTGTGCTCTGTGGCTGCTTCTTTCTGATTATTGCTCCTGGAACCATGTAAGACTTCCAGTCTCCAAATTCATTGTTGTAAGCAACAACACTTATAGCACTGTATTAAAGCACTCATAAAAAATAATAAATAAAACAACTAATGCCTATGCTGAAGTCTTACCAGAGATATGACTTGGCTCTGGTTTTCTACAGAACTGAACCCTGCCTCCCAGTGCATCTTACCTTGGGGGCAGATACCCAAGGGAGGAGACACGCTGGAGTCGAATCTGTTAGATTCCTTTTCTTTTCCTTTTTTTTTTTTTTTTAAAATATGGAACACTTCATGAATTTGCGTGTCATCTTTGTGCAGGGGCCATGCTAATCTTCTCTGTATCGTTCCAATTTTAGTATATGTGCTGCCGAAGCAAGCACAGATTCCTTTGTGTTTTGGGCTTACATGGATACTGGGGAGTCAGATCTGGAACCTTAGGCTTCACAGGCAAAGACTTTATTTGCCAAGCCATCTCTCCAGCCCTGAAGTTGTGGCTTTAGTTGGCTGATGAAACCCCCACATCTTTAATCTCATGAGCCAGCATGCACTGGTTCCAGTAGACCCCTGTCTCTAGCCTTACCCTCCCTAATGTAGTTAAGGCAGAATGTTGGCAGATACATTTAAGGCAAATATGTTTACTTGGACTCCTTGGAAGCCAATCATTTGTTCCTGAGTTTGTAATCTGTCGGTATTTCTTTAAAAACATGATTTGTATCTGTGTGCATATGTGTGAGAATGTGCATGCATGTCTTGCTGTGCAAATGAACACCCACCCAGTTTTATGTGGGTGGCTACACAATTGAACCCTGGGCCAGCAGACTTTGCAAACAAGTGTATTTAACTGCTGAGCCATCTTCCCAGCCCCTCTCATTCTTAACATCTGCATAACCCTGGGAAACTTACCATGCCTCAATTTTCTACAGTTTTAATATGGTGATATTAATCGGCCTCATAGGGAAATTATAAAGATTAACTGAGTTTACGTAAGACCCTTATATCAATGCCCAGCCTGTTAGCTATCACTCTCAGAGCTCTGTTTCTTCCTCATAACTGGGCTGCTTAGAGAAGGTTGCCCATGCTTGAATGGTAATCTTTGTGTGTACTGGATTGTCAAAAGTACAGAAGTAGCTCAAGGGGGTCTTTGTTGGAAATAATTTAAAATGAGGCCAGATTAAGGATATAGATTGAGGACAAATAAGAAATGTCATGAGAATGGCTACTACGATTCACGGGACATGGAATTTCACTCCTTGCCCCAGGCTGGAATAAAGAGGTTAGGGAATGCTTGATACTCTTTAAACATTTCCTATGGACCTACCACAATGTTGTGAACCTAGCTTAAGAATGCATGCTGCGTTGGCCAGGCACATCATAGAAGGGCACATTACCGCAAAGAAGCATGTCCCCACCGAGGCAGAACCAACTTGGGCTCTGATGAATCCTGAAAGCATAAATCAGTCCCTTGAAATGAATTTCTGAAGAAGAGCTTACAGGTTCAGATCCACTTCTCATATCATTAAAAACCTGGGAAACCCTGGCTCACTTAAATCACAGAAATTTAGAGCCCAAAGGCACCTTAGAGATCATTCCTCATTCATCTAAAAAGGAAAGAACTTGTTGTTAACTAGGTCTGAGGTTTAATAAGCAGGCTCTGAGCAGCCCTTGGCACCTTCTCAAATGTTCACAGGCTTCTCAGTATTTTTTTTTTCTTCCCTTAACCTGAACTTTTTAAAAGGATTTTTAAAAATTTGCTGAAAGTTTCTGATAGCCATAGTCTGCCAGGTCACTTTAAACAAAGGGAGAACCACCAAACAAGAAAATAAAGGCACAATGAGAGAAGGTTATTTCTAAATAGCACCCGTGAGTCAGCTTGGAAGTAAGTCCTATGCAGCAACAGATCATTTGCAATTTTACATAAGATTCAACTCCGAAGCAGGTTGTGGTCAGTGTTAAGATTCTGAAAGATTCATCTTGTGTAGGTAGCCCACATTCCCACAATTCTTTGCATATGAAAAACTGTTTACAGTAGAAGAAATTATATACTAGGAAGATACAATTACTGTGTAGGCTGCCCACCATAGCAGTAATTATGTTCCCAGCCTTGAACATTTTTCCTCTGTGGTTCAAAACTCTGGAATTTCATCTTATTAAAAAAATGCTTTAAAGCCTCACATATGACATAACTATCAGGGAGGGAAGGGAAGACAGCCAGTATTTTCACAAGTTCTTATTTCATCCAAGACATGGCAAAGAGTGGTTTCCATAAATTTTCTCACGAAGTCTCATGACAAATGTGAAAGTTAGGTTTCATAATGCGCTCCAGCCTTAAGACTGATACTTAGTGAAATTGTTCTGAAGCAGTGACTCTGACTACCGATCTTTTGATACTATCACTAGACCCATGTCTCCTACAAAAGTAAAGCTTAACTGCAATATTACTAGCAGAAGTTTACCTGCTTAGGTATATGTTCTGTAGGCTGCAGTGGTAGTAGCAACATTATTTTATTTTTCATTTATTTATTTGACAGAGAAAGAGGGAGAGAGAGAGAGAAAGAGAGAGAGAGAGAGAGAGAAAGAGAGAGAGAGAGAGAATGGGCACACCAGGGTCTCCAGCCACTAAACGAACTCCAGGTGTGCACCTGGCTAACGTGGGTCCTGGGGAATTGAACCTGGGTCCTTTAGCTTTGCAGGCAGGTGCCTTAACAGCTAAGTCATCCCCCAGCCCCATTTTATTATTATTATTTATTATTATTATTTTTAGAGAGAGTGAGTGACAGAAGAAAGAGAATTGACTGCCAGGGCCTCAGACACTGCAATCGATCGCCAGATACTTGCTCCACCTAGTGGGCATGTGTGACCTTGTGCTTGCCTCATCTGGGTGGTTCTGGCTTATTTGGGATCTAGAGAGTAGAATATGGGTCCTTAGGCTTCACAGGCAAGCGCCTTAACCTCTAAGCCCTCTTTCCAGCCCTACTGTGTTCTTCACATTGGAGTATTAAGGCATACCCGCAGTCAGCATTAACTCGAAGCATTTCCACATTAGCACAAGATTTTATAGTGATTGGCCCAATCAGACTTTCAATGCCTCAATTTTAAAATGTCTTGTCAATAGGAAATTAAACAGGACTCATCTTGTTATGCCATTTTGGCCGTCATTAGATAACTATTAGTGTTTTTCTTTGTCCTGGAGGTGGGACAAGAATACATATGAACAGGAGGAATATCATATAGCTGGTGTAACATACACTCTTTTATGAGTACAAACATTTACCACAAACACACATAACATAACTAGTGGTAAATAGAGTAACATGGGAATCAAATGTACTAATGAAGACTGATATTCCAAATTTAACCTAGGTTATTGTTTCTGTGAGGAAATGCCCTGAATCCTAAACGATTTCAAGTAAGCTTTTGGATTAATATTTATTCTATTTTTATTTTCTGAATTCTTTAGGACTCACCTAAGTGTTTTCAGGTTAATATACACTGAAATTCTTCAAGAGGTTGGGCTTTCTGAGGAAATTTTGACTATATTTTTTTGTCTTTCCATGTTTATTACTTAATTAAGGTCCATGAGGTTAATGTGTTCATGGAACAAATGTATACAATAATAGATCATGTTGATTAATGGTTAAGTAAGATTTTTTTGGAAAACATTACAAGGTATCAGAGCGTATTATGTTTGGAAATCCTAGATGTGTACGAGAATCAAAATCTGGAGAAAAATAGTATCTAATCTTAAATCATGGTTTATAAGTCCCATAGAGAGACTAATCTTAAACATCTTTATAATTGCAAAAAAAAAAAAAAAAAAAAGGCATGAAGTAACTCAATGAGAGTAATTAAGGAAGATTTACCTTCTTCCACAGTATGGACCAAGTTTTTTTCCAAGGGCCAGGAGAACATGGGAAGCCTGCAGGTGGAAAGCTTTGCCCATTCCACAGTTTCAGCCCACAGCAAAGCACAAATGCATGTTCAGGGCAGGTCAAGTTCCTGGTCCTTTCAAGCTGTAGGCAGGATTTGAGCTCAAAGCCTTGAGGTTTAAACATCTGCCTCTCCAAGAGCCTGTTTTTGGGACTTGGTGAGCTGATGGGTTGAAATTTGGTGGAACCAGTGGCTTTTGTCTCCACTTCCTCCCTTCTCCCAAACAGAATTCTTGATGGCTTAACTGGGGGTTGAAGTGGCTAAAGTGTGGCTTCAGGATAATGAGAAAACTGTAGCTTTTCTTTTGGTTGAGCACGATGTGGGAAGACGCTATTGGAAGCATTCAAAACAACAGGAAACATAAACAAAAGAACTACAACACAAACCCAGAATCACGAGGAAAAGAAGCAATCAGCCTGCTGCCCTTTGTGATCCCTGGCGACGCCAGCCTCCTCAGACTTGGCTAGCTTGTGAAAAATTGTTTCTGTCCTGTCCTTGCAGGTATTGGTTCTTCTCCCAGCCCCCTCTCACATCTTCTCCCTTCCCCCTTTCTCTGTTTCATATCCAAGTTCATTATGTCTCATGCTGATACTAACATGTGCTATTTCAGTGATTATTCAGGTTGTTTGGGGTTGCCCAATGGAGCGACATTCTGGCTCTAGATTCTAACATAAATTCTGGCAGCAAGATGGTTGAATAGAGAACAGTGAACAACTAGAAATCTAGCAGGGATGGCTTGGGAGCTGTGGTGGTTGTAATAAAAAGTGTCCCTCATTAATTCATGCGTTTGAATACTTAGTCCCTACTTTGTAGTGCTGTTCTGGAAGGTTGTGGAATCTTCAGGAGATGGAGCCTTTCAGAAAGAAGTGCTTCACTGTGGGTAGGCTTTGAAGTGTTACAGCCAAGCTCTGCTGGCTTTCTTTCTGCCTTCTTCCTGCCAGATGTGAAGATGTGACACCACCTTCCTGCTTGGGCATGCCATACCTTCCCTGCCACAGGGGGCACCTCCTCTCAAAACTGTAAACTAAAGTTAACCCCCTTCTTCATCAATATGCTCCTGGATGGGCATTTTGTCCCAGCAATGGCAAAGTTGCTGACAGAAGAAGAGAAGTTGTGATACAGGCAAAATGTTGGATATGGCATATGAATATTTCAAAGCACTCCTGAATGGGATGCATTGCCTGGTCTATGAAGGGTCAGAAAGAGTTTACATATAGAAAGAATCTAGACATCCTGAGATATTCAAGAATAGAAGACATAGCTCAAGAGTATACTGGTCTTAGGGCTGGAGAGATGACATAGTGGTAGTGGTTAAGGCACTTGACTGTGAAGCCTAAGGACCCAGGTTTGATTCACCAGAACCCATATAAGCCAGATGCGCAAGGTGACACATGTGTCTAGAGTTTGTTTACAGTGGTTGGAGGCCCTGGTGTGCTCATTTTAGCTATCTACCTCCTTCCTTTTCTCTCTCTCTCAAATAAATAAAATATTAACAAACAAAGAATATACTGGTTTAGCCAAAGAATCCTAGCCAAAACATCTTCTTAGCAATTTTGCTTCATAAATTATCTTCCCTCTTGATTCTAATTTCTTACCAGTGCATGATTCATGTATTTTTACTTTATAGATTAATTCTAAGAGCAACCTACAAGTTCTATCATTTAATAATGCCCCTATTGCTTAGCACTAACCATTTCGCCATGGGGTAACTGGCAATTCTTTGCTGGACTGTGTGCTCCCCTACGGACATTTACTTGTGATGCTCTAGTGCCTGTCTGCTGTATATTGGCCCCTGATAGACAATGTTGCGCTGGTGTGAGGGTGTTGCTGGACTTGAGCAGCAATTTCTGAAATAAACATAGGGAGGGTAGGAATATACGCCCTTTTCTCTTCTAGATGTAACATGATTTCATTTATCTTTCGTATGCTTTGAGCCTTTTCTCCAACCACAGCTGAATATTCTTTTGTTCTAATATGGTATGATCGGAAATAAAAAGCACTGAAGATAGAAACCTACTTGGGAGAAACTAACAAAGGCTATAAAGGAAGGGCCCTAAGTATTTATGAAGCAATTTGTCAAACACGAATGCCAAGCATTTGAAACAGGTGGTGCCTGCAAGCTGAAAAGAGAGTGTAGTAAATAAATTAAAAACCCAGGGAAAATAATGTAGGTAGCAGAGAATTAAATGGGCAGAACTTCCAGGAAGAGTTGAATTAGGCTGAATATTCTGACATACTCTATTGATTAAAAAAAAAAAAACAGGGCTGTAGGGATGGCTTAGCAGTTAGGGTGTTTGTCTGCAAAGCTAAAGGAGCAAGGTTCAATTCCCAAGGACCCATGTAAGCCAGATGCACAAGGTGGAACATGTGTCTGGAGTTCATTTGCAGTGACTGGAGCCCTGGCATGCCCATTCTTTTTCTCCCTCTCTTTCTGCCTCTTTCTCTTTGTCAAATAGCTAAATAAATAATAAACTAAAAAAATTAAAAATTAAAAAAAGATACAAGGGCATGCTATCAAATGGAATATAAGCATTACACATTTCTTAGTAGTTAATGGTAGACTTGTTGTAATGACTTCTCCAGCCGTGTGATCAGAGCATGGGATTTTCATTGTTACCATTTAAGAATATAATGCAAGTGCTTCCTTTACTCAGAAGGTTACAAAAGACATTTAAAAATTCAAATCTAGTATCAATAAAGTAATATTCATGTGTATTAAAAGCAATTCATATCAGAGTTTCTTTTAATAGAAAATTTACCATGTGTGTTTAAAGTACTTCTTCTACTGTATAACTTTTAGAAAGATCTTAATTCATGCTTGAAGAAACACAACAAATATTTGCTTGCTGCTTATTCAAAGATCTTTCATTCAAGAAGCAGACAACTTAGTAGCTGTGAGAGCTTCAATATCTTTGAAAATTATTTCGTTTGAACATATTCAGTAAAGTGCAGAAGCTGAGACATGTTTCTAAGACAGCTTTCAGTATTCGTTGCATGAGGTTATAATTCTGCTCCATGCATGATAAATATTTCCAATCTGGCATTTCTCAGAATTATTGTGAAAACACATTCCTGTTTACTGTTTACTAGCTAAAGAGAGTTTTAAAAACCAGATCCTAACATGTTCTCCCCCTCATGGGTTCCTGCTTCTAAGTCAGTTGTGTTCTGCAATGTGGTGAGACAAGTGACTGAGCTCAAATAGAATCCTTCTAGATTCTTTTGTTCTGACAATACAGTTATGAACAATGGTCGCCTCTCACTGTATCCTAGAATGAAGTTTGTGCAATAACCCAGAAGGTGGTATGGTTCAGTTTTATAATCCTCATGCCCCCAAGAGTCCATGAGGCTATGAACTACATTTGTCATATAGAAGAGATGTAAACACCAAGACATTGGAGGAGAAAAAGGTAGCATTGCATGGTGTTCTTATTTCCCTCCTGAATCTGAATTCAAAGTTAATTCTTTTTATTGACTGTTTTTAATAGCTAAGTAATATCTTTATTTCTCTGTTTTTCAGAATAAAAACCTTATTTTAACACACCCAAGCTCATGCAGGCAACTCTAATTAAACTCAGCGGGTCACTCAAATACCCAAGGAAAAAATGGCATCAAAGTAGAAGAAGGACTAATTGGGAAGAAGAGGGGATCAGTAGAAGGGAGATGGGGGGCAAGAGAAGGTAATGAGAGAGGATGATGATGAAAATACACTGTATACATGTATAAAAATTATCAGCACAAATAAAAAATTTTAAAGTCTTACTTTGAGCACAATTCTAGTCTAATAAACAGTCCTGTACAATTAATGTTTAGTTTTAAACTTAATGTTGCTTGGAAAAGAGAATGAATGAATGATTGGGTGGCTGGAAATTACAATGTCTGATCTGCCAGCCCCTCTTCTTTATCACATGACAAAATGAAATCTCTTTCTTCAGAACTCTGTCCTGAAGTCTTATTGTCCCTAGGGACTGAGGCCTGGTTATTTTTTTTTTTAATATTTTATTTTTATTTATTTATTTGAAAGAGAGAGACAGAAATAGGCAGATAGAGAGAGAGGGAGGGAGAGAGAGAGAGAGATAGTGAGAATGAGCATGCCAGGGCCTCCAGCCACTGCAAATGAACTCCAGATGTGTGCACCCCCAGGTGCATCTGGCCTACATGGGTCCTGGGGAGTCTAACCTGGGTCTTTTGGCTTTGCAGGCAAACACTTTAACTACTAAGAAATCTCTCCAGCCTGGCCTGGTTATTTTTTTTTTCATATTTCAAAATGAACTTTTGCATACATTAGCATTAAGTGATTTTTAACAACTTTAATTTTTTTTTTTAGAGAGAGAGAGAATGGCACGCTAGGGCCTCAACCACTGCAATTGAACTCCATACACTTGCACCACCTAGTGGGCATGTGCTATCTTGTGCTTGCCTCACCTTTGTGCATATGGCTTATGAGGGATCTGGAGAGTGGAACATGGGTCCTTAGGTTTCGCAGGGAAGTGCCTTAACTGCTAAGCCACCTCTCCAGCCTCTTTACTTTTTGATCACCATATCTGTTGCCTGTACTTCTCTGAATTCATACATGTCACCAGTAAGTAAGAGGCCATCAGCATATAGAAAAAGAATGGCTATGAGAAGCAATTAGAAGAGATTGTTTAAGAATGAGTAGGTGAACATTGCTATACAGGAAAGGAGATGTGAAAAGAGTGAATGAAAAGAGGGAACAAGAAAGTCTTGTATAGAAGAGTGATAGGTCAGATAAAGGACTTTCATTCACTCAGTTGGGTCAAATGTACATTTTTAAATCAGTCAAGTACTAGAAAAATTATTTAATCAAAGTTTGGATTAACAAAATGTGTCCTGTTATCGGTAAAATATGTATATACAATTCATGTGGCTCATTTTAAAATATTTTATTATTTATTTATTTGTCAGAGAAAGAGGGATAGAGAGAGAGAGAGAATGGGCACCCCAGGGCCTCCAGCCACTGCAAACAAACTGCAGACATGTGCACCTTCTTGTGCATCTGGCTAATATGGGTCCTGGGGAATCAAACCTAGGTCCTTTGGCTTTTCAGGCAAATGACTTACCTGCTAAGTCATGTGGCTTATTTTAAAACTTAATGTGTTTGGAAAAAAGAATGAATGAATGATTTGATTAATAAATTAAAATTATATCTATATATCTATATCTATATATCTATATCTATATCTATATCTATATCTATATCTATCTATCTATCTATCTATCTATCTATCTATCTATCTATCTATCTATCTATGTATAAAATTTTCCCTCATTTCCTATACTCTCAATTGTTCCAAACTCATAATACATACCTATTGGATGTTTTTTGTTTTATTGTATTTTCAAGATTAGCATGGAAAGTAATTGTGACATTTCCACACGTAGGTGTCATTTTGCTTTGCTCTTAATTAACACTCCCCCCTCCCCCCATGCTGCTGCTCTTTCCCAGGCCATGCTCTGGATGGTTCCCTTCTCCCAGATGGTCCTCCCTTCTGTCTTATTACATGTACCCCGTTACCCTCTTTATTCTCTCCCCCTCTGTCCCTCATTATCCCCTTTCTATTTTCCTGACCTGCACACACACACACACACACACACACACACACACACACACAGGAATGCACGCACGCATGCACACACACATGCAAGCAGTGTATGATTTTTAAATCTAGGTTCTACGTGTTAAGTGAAAACCATGCATTGTATTTGGCTTTCTGAGTCTGGTTTGGGTGATTAGCATAATGATGCAGGTTGCATCCAGTTTCCTGCAAGGGTAATGATTTCATTTTTCTTTATGACTGCAACAAGTTGCATGTCCACATTTTCTGTATCCTTTCATCTTTTGAGGGACATCTAGGCTGGTTCCATTTCATGGTGATTGTGACCAGTGCAACAATAAGCACGGATGTGTAAGTATCTCTGTGGTATGCTGATTGAGTGGCCTTTGGTTACAGACCCAAGAGCGGGAGCGCTGGGTTATATAGAAGTTCAATATTCAGCTTTTGGAGGAGCCTCTCTACTGATTTCCACAGTGGCTGACCTAGTTTACATTCCCACCAGGAATGGACAGGGGTTCCTCATCATCAGCATCTTTTGGTCATTTGTTTTCTTGATGTTAGCTATTCTGATGACAGTGAGATGGAATCTCAAAGCCATTTTAACTTGCATTTTTCTGATGACAAAAGATGTTGGACACTTCAAGTATTTATTGGCCATTTGGATTTCTCCATTTGAAAATTGTCTATTCGGTTTAATGGCCTATTTATTGATGGGTGAATTTGTTGTTGTTTAACTTTTGTAGTTCTTTAAATATCCATCCTAGATATTAATGTCTTGTCTGTTGAGTCATTGTCAATGATCTTTTCTCTTTTCCTATTCTGTAGGCTCTCTTTACTCTGGTTAACTGTTTCCTTTGTGTCTGTAGAAGCTTTTTTTTTTTTTTTTTTTCATTTTTTTTCAAGGTAGGGCTTCACTGTAGCTCAGGCTGACCTGGAATTCACTATGTAGTCTCAGGGTGGCCTCGAACTCATGGTGATCCTCCAATCTCTGCCTCCTAAAAGCTGGGACTAAGGCTTGTGCCATCATGCTTGGCTCACAGAAGGTTTTTTTTAAATCTTTGTTTTACTTTCATTTATTTGAGAGAGACAGACAGAGAGATAGAGGGAGACAGAGAGAGAGAGAGAGAGAGAGAGATTGAGAGAGAGAGAGAGAGAGAGAGAGAGAGAGAGAGAGAGAGAGAGAGAGAATGGGCCTCCAGATACTGCAAATGAGCTCCAAATGCATGCACCACCTTGTGCATCTGGTCTACGTGAGTGCTGAGGAATAGAGTCTCAAACCGGGGTCCTTAGGTTTCACAGGCAAGCACTTAACTACTAAGCCATCTCTCCAACCCTTGCAGAAGTTTTTGAATGTCATGAAATCCTATCAAATCTTGAATTATTTTTCCTATTTCTAATAGAGTCCTTTTCAGAAAGTCCTTGTCTATGTTTATATCTTGACTTATTTTACCAATGTTTTTCTCTAGTGTTTGTTGGATGTAAAACTCTACTATATTTTCAGTGTACATGCAAAAGTATATAAATATACAGGATCTTGTTGGTCTGCAAAAGTTCGAGCCTACTATTCTTATCCATATAGATGGCAACAATACAACTTTGATACTTCCAAAGGCTAATAGATACTGACCTAAGTCTATTTTCCTTATCTCTTCCTTTTTCATTTTCCTTTTTCAACAATGGCAGTTGTAGAATGGGTTCCCTAAGATCTATTTAACCATCTCTGTGTAAATGACATTCATTTGTTTCCAGGGCTTTATTTTTTTCTCTAGTCCCTTTTTTTGTCATAGCAAATATTATGGAAACAAAATTATTCTGTGTTTATAATGTGTTGGTGCTTTCGTTTCTCCAAAGGGAAATTGCTTTGCCAAAAGTTACACTTATTTTGAGCATTAATCACAACTAGACCTCTTGATGTTAGCTTACTATGAAAGGTTGACCAGCTTGTAATTATACCAATAAAATATGGAAGCTTTCCTTTGCCCATGTCTTCATCAGTATCAAATGTCATACATTATTTTAAGATTTTCTGTAGTTAAAATGCAACTTGAGCATCCACTTTTCAAGGGAGCAGTGAAGTGAAGCATTGTTTTGTTTGTGTGTTAACTGGACTTCATCTTTTGCAGGTTGTCTATTTATAACCTTGGTCTACTTGTTTATCTATTTCTGTCATAGTTTTATAAATTAGAAGTGTGTGTGTGTGTGTGTGAGTGTGTTATATACACATGTGTATACTGATGCACACACTCTGTGCACGTGCTTGCTGAGGTCAGAGGGAATTGTCAGATATCTTTTTCTATCATTCTTGTACTCTATCACTCTCTCCTGAGACAGTCTCTCACTGAACATAGAGATCACCAGTTTCTGGCTAGACTGGCTGAACAGGAAATGCTAACAATCCTGTCTTTAGCCCCCTCAGCACTGAGCATATAGGCCTGTGTGGTATGCCCAGCTTTCGTTTATTTTTGTGACTGCTTGGGATTGAATTCGGGTCTTCACACTTGTGTAGCAAGTGTTCTAACCTGCTGAGCTACCTCCCCAGTCCCTAAAGACATTCTTTCAGCTAATTAAATGCAATAATCTTATGTTGCAAATGTATTCCTAGTGGGTCATTTTTATTTTCACTTTGTTTATTGTGGGTTTGTACTCTGTCCCATGGTTATGGCTTTCCTAATTTTTAAAAACTTCAAAAATATTATTTTTTATTTTATTTTTATTTTTATTTATTTGAGAGTGACACAGAGAGAAAGAGGCAGATAGGTAAAGAGAGAGAGAGAGAATGGGCGCGCCAGGGCCTCCAGCCACTGCAAACGAACTCCAGACGCATGCGCCCCCTTGTGCATCTGGCTAATGTGGGTCCTGGAGAATTGAGCCTCGAACCGGGATCCTTCGGCTTCACAGGCAATCGCTTAACCGCTAAGCCATCTCTCCAGCCCCTTCAAAAATATTTTTGCTTCCTTTTTTTTTTTTTTTTTTTTTGCATCTGGAGTTCATTTTGGCATATGGTGAGAGGTAGAAATGATCTAGCTTGTTCTCTTCCAGAGAAATAGGAAAACATGCCAGCATCATTTATTAATACAGCAAGTATTTCCCACCAAACTAAAATGCCACTATTGTAGATTTACTTCTAGACTCAATTTTTTTTCCTGTAAATCCATTTTAATATTTTTGTATCAGTGCCAGAGTACTTTGATTACAAAAGCTTCATAAAATTTAAACATCTAATAAGGTATATGTTTACCACTCTTTATTATTAGATTTCCTATTATAAACATAGTTTTTAATTATATGAATCTAAAACAATCTTATCTGTTCTTCTTAAATAATCAAAATTAAAGTGATTTAATTATTACTGATTGAATTGCTTTTGATCAAAGCTTCTGCATTTTATAATCATGTTTTGGACATTTATGCCTCTAATATTTTTGTTTCATACTTGAATCACTTTCTTTTTTTTTTTTGGTTTTTTGAGGTAGGGTCTCACTCTAGCCCAGGCTGACCTGGAATTCACTATGGAGTCTCAGGGTGGCCTCAAACTCACGGCAATCCTCCTACCTCTGCCTCCCGAGTGCTGGGATTAAAGGCGTGCGCCACCACGCCCGGCTTGAATCACTTTCTAATATAGGTTCCCATCATTTACTTTTAATTTTAGTTTTAGTTTTAACATGAAGGACACTATACATTCAGATCATAAGTGCAAAAGTGAGTGACTTATCATAATGGCAGTAGTTTTTTTAATTCCTGTCATTTTGGTGGTTCTATAGTGATATTGATTTGTGATCTTAGCTTGCATTTCCTTGATTTACTCGTTGTATTAGGCAGGGTTTTTTTTTTTTTTTTTTTTTTCTAACGTCATTGGCTATTTAGTACTTAAGCATCTCTTCAAGTCTACACTATTGCCTCCTTAATATTGATTTGTGGTGGTCTCTTTAGTTTCTTGTTGGACATAAATATTGCAGATTTTCTTTCAATCATAAAGCTCTCTTAATTCCCTTGTTCAGAAATTGAAGATTTTCACTAAAGATTTTTAATTTTACTGTAATTTAACTTGTCAGTCTTTTTAGTCATTGAGACATTTTATATTCATTTGAGACTTTGTTAAGCTACTGAAAATACACATGAACATTTCACCAGGCAACTTTTCCTTTTCACTTTAAATCTTGATATCTACATAAAGATTAAATGAAGTAGGACCTAGCTTATTTTTTTTTTTAATTTGGATATTCAATTGACCTAAAACCAGTTAGTAAAAAGACTGTCCTTCCCCCAGGGTTCTGTAGTGTCATCTTGATAATGAATTAAAGGACTGCCCATGTCTGGGCTTCTTCTCACTCTGCATTTGGTTGTATTACTCTCTGTCACTGTCCTCTGGGCAGCGACAAACCGTGCTCACTACTGAGATGCATGTCTAGGCCATAAGTGCTTCCACATGGTTTTCATCTCTGTGGTTCTTGGTCTTTGCATTTTGCTATGGAAGTGCTGGATTGCTATGAGGAAGGGAGGGAGAGGGTAAAGGTTAGGAGAGAAGGAAGAGGAAAGAAAGAAAGAAAGAAAGAAAGAAAGAAAGAAAGAAAGAAAGAAAGAAAGAAAGAAAGGAAGGAAGGAAGGAAGGAAGGAAGGAAGGAAGGAGGAAGGAAGGAAGGAAGGGAGAAAGAAAGAGAAGGAAGGAAGGAAAAGAGGGAGAGAGAAAGGGAAGGAAAGAACAAAGAAAAGAAAAAAGAAAGAAAGACAGAAGGAAGGAAGGAAAGAAATAAAGGGAGGGAGGGAGAGAAAGAGAAGAAGAGAGATTGACAATTAGAATCCATAGACAAAATTGTGCAGGATGGGCATCACATTCATTAAGATGATTATACCTCCCAATTTATTTAGATCTTATTTAATTTCTTTCTGGACATTTTGTAACCAATTTCTTCATGAATGCTATTTTTTTAAAAAATGTATTTTACACTTATTTATCTACTATTTAGAAACAAAATTTGTTTCTATGTATTGACTTTCTACCCAGAAATACTGCTTCTATATTAATTTCAACATATTGCCTATTTATTTATATAGTTTTACGTGAATAATCATCAGTGTATGTGAGATATGTCTGGCTTCTTTACCTAGGGAGCCAAGGAAGACTTCTTGCGGAGGGGAAATTTAGAAGAGAACTTGTGTTTGCTTTTCTAGCCTTTTCTTAAAATAGAGGTTAAAATGTCCTTTAAGAAGGTGAATCAGCGGCTAAAGAGATGACTCAGCTGATAAGTTGCTCACAAGCATGAGGACTGAGTTCATGCCCCCAGTACCCATGCAAATGTTGGGTGGGTATGGTGACCTGCCTGTCAACCCACAGGACCTCCAAGGTAAGCTGGATAGTCCAGTGGGCAAGCTCTAAAGTCAAGTAAGATGCCGCCAGAGTACGTAACATGAAGAGAGTTTGAGGAAGCATTAGATTACCCATTGTCAACCCCTGGTCTCCACATACATGTGTATACTTGCACAAGCACACATATATGCCCATATGCACACCACACATACGTACACATGCTAAGAACATGTGAATCAGATCACATAGTATATGTGATGATTACATGACTTTGTACCTTCTTTGATAATGTTGGCTTTTTGCTTTTGATCCAGTTGTCATTATGAGAGTTCTGTTATATTTTTAATTTTTGCAACATATATAAACTCATGCAAGTGACACCACAATAATACTAAGGCCCATCGTAACATAGCCAAACTTTTTTCATAGCCTTTTTTTGTCATTAAGCTCCTCACTTTAGGCCACAGGTGACCACTAAGTTAATTTCTGGTATTATGCCTTAGGGTTTCATATCACAAAGATGTAGGTAAATGAAATCCCTTCATCTGTACTCCTTGGCGGTGATTTATTTTACTCAACATTTGGTTTTAAGGTTTGACTGTCTTACCACAGTATCTCAGCAGCTTATTCTTTCTCTTACTCACTGATACTCCACTATATAGCTCTGCCACTGAGTTTGTTCAGTATTTTTTGAGGGATGGGGAGCAACATTTGGATTGATCCACCTTTTGATTATAATGAATAAACCTTCTAGGAATATTATATCAAGCCTTAGTGTAAATACACACTTTTATTTCTTCTTGGAAATTCCTTAGGGCAATTTCTGGGCCACAAGTGTCTCAAATATGACTGTACTATTGTCACTACTATAAGTAATGTAAAAAGTTTCGTTTGCTTCCAGTCACACCAGTGGACACAGTTTGTTAAATAAGTGCTGATAGTTTGAGTAGGCTTGAATCAGGATCCCAGTTTGGTTTGTTGTTGTTGATGTTGTTCTTCTTCTAGGTAAGGTCTCATGCTAGCCCAGGCTGACCTGGAATCAATATGTAGTCTCACGGTGGCCTCGAACTCATGGCGATCTTCCTACCTCTGCCTCCCAAGTGCTGGGATTAGAGGAATGCAGCAACCCATTTTGGTTTTAACTGGTATTTGTAAATAATTGGTAACAGTGAGCATCTTGCCACATACTTATAAGCCATCCAGATATCTACTTTGATAAACTGCTTTGATCTTTTGCCAACATTGTTTTATAATTGGTGCATCTACTTGTTGAGTTATGAGAGATCATTATATATTTTAGTTATGCTATTTGTTGAATTCATGTGCTGCCAGAAAGTTTTCAAGTTGTTGTTTGACTTTACTACTTCATTAGCGGTATTTTTGAAAGTTTTTTTTTTTTTTTCTAAAATCCAAATAATCATTTTTTAAAAAATGGCACTTGGGCTGGAGGGATGAATTAGCGGTTAAGGTGTTCGCCTGCAGACCTTAAGAACCCAGGTTCGATTCCCAGAACCACATAAGCTAGATGCACATGTGTCTGGAGTTCATTTGCAATGGCTGGAGACCCTGGTGCACCCATTCTCTCTTTAGCCACCCCTTTCTTTTTCCCTCCCTGTCTCTCTCTCTCTCTCTCAAAGGAATAAATAAATAAAACATTTAAATGAAATAAAATATTTTTTGTCTGTTTTTGTGAGTGTTCAGTTTAAGAAACATTTACCAGCCCCACACTGACAGACTGGATGTCACCATTGCAGTGGTGTGCGCATCTCGTCAGGCTCGTTGGTTTTGAGTTAGCTGAGACCCTTGCTTGCGCTAGAACTTGAGTTTTTAAAATTTTGTCAATATGTACATGAATTGGGGTTTTTACTGACTTTGCCTTTGAAGCTATATCTTTCAAGAAACCTTGTGAAAAGATGGTAATATTCTGCGTGAGTTTGGCCTGAGAGCCTTATATGAATGTAAGTGTCTTCGGCAATGGAGGATTGTTTCGCTTTCTGTTTGTAGAACACCTAGTTATCAAATCACTGTTGAGGCTTGGGCTCTGACTAAAATTTCTCAAATTTGTGTGCTTGTCCATTTGTGTTTACTGTACTTCCTCCTGCTGTTCCTTGGTATTTACAGGTTCTTAGAATCTCAAAGACCTAGCCTGGATGATGTGATTCATCTTCACCTGGCTGTAGCTCCCCTGCCATGACAAATTCCCTTTAAGCCAATCAAATGTAAAGGCAGGAGAGAATGAGTTTCTTGTATTAACTTTTTATTTTCAGATTTCAACCTGTCATCATTAGCCTAGCTTCTTAATTTCCACTAAGCTTCTCCTGATTTCCTTAAGATTCTGATTATGTGCCTTCTTGGCTACTTTATGATTCATACAAAGACGTTCTTTGCAAATCTATTGTCTATTAGAGGCTTAAGTTGATTTCCATCCTCTGTTAGGAATGTGGCTTGTGGGGTCAAGAGGTCTGGGTTGCTGTCTCTGTATTGCTTCTGACGAGTTGTATGACCTCGTATATAACATTTCTCATTCCTGAGTTCAGTTGTCTCGCTTCTTAGACAAAAAGGCTGGCATAGATGATCCTGAGAACATTCACAGCCTCGACAGCTCAGGATTGAAAATGGATTAAAGATCTTTATTTGAAATCCCAGTCTCCAGATAGACTCCCATAATTGCTGATCACATGTGGAGCTCTGGACTCCTCAGCACATTTGTTCTATGTGGGAATGTCACACAAATGATGTCAATTTTGCTGTTTTACAGAGTACAAGAGCAGGACCAAACAGCAAATATGATATATCATTAAAGGAGAAATAAATGAAATAAATTCATATAATTAGAACACGGACACTCTGGTTTATTGCCAACTGAGAGTAAAACTTGTCACATCACTGCTTGCCGGAAGACAATCCTTGGCAATATGATGTCTTCAACTACCAGAGAGGAAATTACTCTTATTAATTATCATCACCATCATCATCATTATTGATCTCTGCTATTTTCCAGAGTCTTCTTTGAGTTCAAGAAATAGGTCCCTTGAAGCCAAGAACTCTCCCCCACTAGAAATAATAATCTTGCATTGTAGTGCTCTTTTGAAATCCATTAGGTTGAGTTATTGAGCCATCACTGGTATGGTCAGTTTACATGCAGAATTGTCCTCAGTAGAAAGTGTTTATAGTTCTCAAGCGTGTCACACTTAGATAAAAAGCCTTCAAATGAAGTATTTCCATAAGCACCCTGGGAGTTTGGATTCCTTTCATAGAATGTCACTATCAAGAGTACTTCCAACTCTTTGGTTAGACCTACTTCTATTTTCTCCCTGTTCATAGATCCCTGGACTGTGTTTCTATATGTATTAGTCAGGGCCGTCTAGAGGAACAGAATCAATAGAATGAATTGTATTAAAAGGGAATTTATTGGATTCACTTATGGCAGTCCAGCTATAGCAGGTTGCAGGCCTGAGCATCAAGGAACCTGGTAGCGGATCAGTCCACGAGGCTGGATGCCTCAGCAGTCCCAGTCTGGCACTGAAGGCCTGGAGGAATCCTGGAGAGACGCTGCTCTTCAGTCCATGCTGGTCTTCAGTCCACAATGGAAAGCAGCAAGCAGTATTGGCAGCCAGGTAGGAGGAGGGGATACTTTCCTTCCTAGAGCTCTTTAGATAAAGACTCCCCTCTGAGAGGAGTCACCTACTCTGGGGAAAGGCTCACCCTTCTGGAAGGATTCCTCCTTTAGTTAATCCTTCCTGGAAGCAACCTCAGAGACCCACTTATGAGAAATGTCTGTGGATTCCTAAACAGATCAAGTTGGCATAAAACTAACCATCACAAGTCCACCCCTTGCCAACTTGACATCAGACCTATCTTCTTACATCATTCTTAATTTCCAAATGAAGACAGTAACAAGGTCATAATTCTGCCTAACATGATATTACTATCCTTTATACAACGGGAAATGCACAATCATACTCCCCCAAACAAACCAAGGTTCCACGAGGAATGCTCATTTTCTACTATAAGTCAAATGTAAATTCAACAGTGGTTAACTAGCAATATGATCTTAATCAATATTAATTGCCTAATACAGAAATAGTGGAAGAACAAAAGCATCTTAATATTGGTATAGATATATATAAACACTCAACAAGGTAAGACAGAAACACTCATAGTAGTTACAATCCACGTTTTTGTAACTGGTCATGTGGCCTTAGTTGGTATTTGTAACTGCCTTCTTCTACTACCAATTCTATATTTCCTCCACCTTCAGCAAGCACCTCAGCAGGCTTTGGTTCTTTACGTGGAGGGGTGACCCATACCTTGATTCCTGAAGTATCTGGGACATTTATCACACTGCCTTAATTGGGTTGTTGCAGATGTCCATTGACTTTGATAACAGGGCATGGAAATACCAAAAAATGTCCTAAAGGATCTCCCCCCTCTGTAACCAAGACCTTTAAGCCATTCCCATTTCTACCCTTTGATTCCTGGATCCATGAATCTGGGCTATTGGAGAAACAGCACCATATATAAGATGTAGCAGACAGCTTCAGGTTCACTGAGATGAACTTCCAGACCAGGCACAGTTGTGGAGGAAGGGATTTATTGAAGCTTACAGATCCAAGGGAAGTCCCATAATGGCAGAAGAAGCTGGCCTGCTTTCACAGGACCAAACACACAGAGAGAAGCCCTAAGCCAAAAGTCACACAGTACATTCAGGAACTCCAGCTAGGCACTTTGCATACCTATAGATTGAAATCTTAAACCCATCACCACACCTTAAGATCTGCCCAGTGAAACTGCCTCCAGCCAGGTGGCTTCATATGCAAACTAGTAACTAGTAAAATGCTGGATATATTGGGGGCCATCTTTTCAAACTAATTTTAAGTATATTTTAAAAATATAATTATAATTATATAAATTATTAATATAATTACTTATATTATATTTAATATAATTAATATTTAATGTGGGGCATTGTAGCAAACAGCAGACACTTATTTTATGTCAATCACTGTCATGTGTACATCTCTAAGTTCCAGATAGTGTGCTACGTATTCAATGACATGCATCTTTATGAAGCCCTCTTAGCAATTACAAGATCATTGGCCTTTGGGCTGGAGAGTTTGCTTAGTGGTTGAGGCATTTGCCTGCAAAGCCAGAAGACCTCAGTTCGCTTCCTCAGGACCCATGAAAGCCAGATGCATGCACAAGGTGGCACATGCGTCTGGAGTTTATTAGTGGTGGCTAGAAGCCCTGGCAAGCCCATTCTCTCTCTCTCCCTCTTTCTCTCTTTCAAATAAATAATAAAATAAAACATTTTTTTTTTAAAAAAAAAGATCACTGGCCTTTCAGAAAGAAGGACAAGAGCACCAGCAATGTTGGGTAGTTTGCCCTAGGCCACATAGTCAGAGATGGAGAGAAAGGCTGATCTCAGCCCTGTGTCCACAAAGACTCTAATCATCACTAGGCCTTAGTTTTGGTGTACAACAGGACACAGTGACTATTTGAATATGTTTAATCTGTGGATGAAAGTTGTTCCTTATGTTCGTGGTGTCTGGTGAGTTACAGAGATTAAGAAGAGACCATGGCTTCATCCATTACATTAAAAAAGCTTCCTCTTCCTAGTCACGTGCATTTCCCACCTCAGTAATATAATGTTAATGTTCTTCTTAGAGTTATTCATATCACTCCTTTGCTTCCTTTCATTATTCCTACTTCCTTCAACTGTGTATGTAGTCACTCTACCCATGGCATTGACATGTAAGAGATGCCCTTTAAATGAGCTGACTTTTACTCTTTCTTTAAAAAAATGCAGCCACTGGGGGCTGGGGTGATGACACCATCAGGAAAGTGCTTGCTATGCAAACACAAGGACCTAAGTTTGGATACCCAGCACTCATACATGTGGGTGCCTGTAATCCTAGCATTGGGTGTGGGGGAGCGGTGGTTGCAGACAGAAATATCCCTGGGACTTGCCGCCTTGCTAGTCTAGCCAAATTAATAAGCTCCAAGTTTGAAAGACCCTGTCTCAAAAAATAAAGTGGCAAGTAATTGAGGAAGGCACCTGGCATCGACCTCTTGCTACCATGCCCACACGCTCACACATACATGTGTGCATGTACATAGGTGCATCCACTAGAACCATTAAAGAGGAAGAAGCCGTTTTTGAGATTACATGAGAGTTTATTATTTGAGATGTTAACTTCAGTGTTTTAATGCTGCCTGTATTTACACGGTCGGGAAAGTCTTTCAATTGCTTAAATTGCTGAACAATAAAAGGAGGCTCCCAGGACGATGCTTAGTTCTACCCAGTGATGCAACTATTCATTTAGTGTTTCTAGAAGGTAAAATGAAAGTTGAAATGTTGAAGTTGTAAGTACTACATATAAAGGAATAATGGACCAATGAGAAGATTAAGGAGGGTCAAATTCACTACTCACATGGAGTCTGCATGTTGAACCATGAGTATGTTACCCTCTCAGGCTCTTCACAGCCAAATGGAAAAAAGGTTAAAAAGTGTGATTGCAGGTTTCATCTGACTGGGACTTCCACTTCTGGTAATGGCTGATAAGGTGATTCAGTTCAACTCTGCTGCTGAAAATAACTAGAAAAGTGGAGGAAAAGAATTAACATATTTGCTTGAAAGCATTGGTGGGTTCACAGGATGGTAAGGAATTATGGGGTTGGGCTATGAAGAAGCCCAGTGGGGTAAACTCAGCACTTGCACCAGTTTTCCTTGTAAGGTTTATTTACTGATTGTGAAAGAAGCAGCAGAAAGGCTGGGCTAAGATCACAGCAACACTTTTCACAGCTCCATGAGACTGAAGGGACAAAGTTAAAGAAGCAAAGGTCCACGGTAAACCAGAAGCAGATCAGACATGCATTTCTACCTACAATATAGAAAGAGCTCCTACAGATGCTAAGATAAAGACTGACACGGGCTAGAGGGATAGCTTAGCGGTTAAGGTGCTTGCCTATGAAGCCTGGTGCGGTGGTTTGATTCAGGTGTCCTTCATAAACCTAGGTGTTCTGCATGCTAGGTTCCCAGCTGATGGAGATTTTGGAGTTAACACCTGCTGGAAACAGTGTATTGTTGGAGGCAGGCTTATGGATATTACAGCCAGTGTCCCCTTGCCAGTGTTTGGCACACTCTCCTGTTGCTATGGTCCACCTGATGATGGCCAGGAGGTGATGTCCACCCTCTGCTCATGCTGTCATTTTCCCTGCCATCATGGAGCTTCTCCTTGAGTCTGTAAGCCAAAATAAAGCTTTTTTTTTTTTTTTTTTCCTACAGACTGCTCTTGGTTGGGCGATTTCTCCCAGCAATGTGAACCTGACTGCAGCAGTGAAGTTGGTACTGAGAATAGAGTCATTGCTGCTTGAGACCTAACTGTGTGGCTTTGGGCTTTTGGAGCTAATTTTCAAGAGGAAACCTTGGCCTAACATGCCTTATAGTGCTGTAAGTACAGCTTGATGGACTATTCTGGTCAGAATTGGAAGACCTGAATGCAGTAAGAACTATGAACTGTGAGGTTTGGGTTATGAGTGAGAAAGACCTATGCCTGGACTAAGCTAGAGGCAATTTATATGAGAGGCTTGCTGTTATGCCTGTGTCCTGAGAATTTGCGCAGGGTTGCATTACATAGAAATATACTGGTGTGAGAAGAGGAATATGGCACAGAAAAATGAAATCTTTGGGCCCAAACTACTTCCTGTTCAGTTGTAATTGTATGAAAGATTACAACCATTGAGATTTGGACAGGTGACCTGCATTGGGACAACAGAAAGAATACAGTCTTTTGAAGGGAACCTCAATGCTGAAGGAATGTCCTGTTCTTCAAAGCCTGCTTTATTTCCCCCATGGATTAACAAATTGGCAACCTACCTGGTATTATGAAGTATAAGAACTGCAGGAAAGAGAGGGTCATTGAATTTGTAACACAGTCTTGTGTTTTGGAAACAGCCATGGACAGTGTGAAGCAGGTTTGCTGGATGCCTGCATTTAGACCTGATGGAGCCATAAGGATGAACCATGGGTTGCAGTAGAGACCCAGTGGAGATGCCAGGACCATGTGATGGCTGCTAAGGAAAGCTGCCAGCCCTGATGGAGTTTTCCAAGTCTGTGAGTAGCCTAGCTATAGGGGCAGAATTGGAACTCCAGAGACTTGTCAGTGGTTAGAATTATCGGACTTGAAGATTTGTCACTGACTAGAGTTGCCGGACTTGGAGCTACAGAGTTTGATGTTTGTCCTGTTTAAATCTTGTATTGGTTGAATATTTCTTTGTTATGCCCAATGGCATCTTTTGCAGTGTGAATGTTTATTCTGTGCCATTATGGGCTTTTTGAGGTTATTTTTTGGTATTATGGCTCATTTAAAAGACCTTGGATTATGGGGATATTTGAGCATCATTAGAATTGATAAAAAAAAAATATGGGGACTTATAAGTTTGGGGGTGGGCTTATGGCTGTTATAGACAGTTTCTCCTTGCCAGTGTTTGGCACATGTCCTGTTACTATTGTCCATTTGATGTTGGTAAGGAGGTGATGTCCACCCTCTACTCATGCTGTTGTTTCCCCTTTCATCATGGAGCTCCCCTTGAGTCTGTAAGCCAAAAGAAACCTTTATTCCCCCAAGCTGCTCTTGGTCAGATGATTTCTGCCAGCAATGTGAACCTGACTGCAACACCTGGGGACCTAGGTTCTATTCCCCAGTACCCATGTAAGCCAGATGCACAAGGTGGTGCATGCATCTGGGGCTAATTTGCAGTTGGCTAGAAGCATAGGTTTACCCATTCTCTCTCTCCCTCTCTTTCTCTCTCAAATAAATAAATAATAAATAAATAAATAAAACATTACAGAGAGACAATGAAATGGGCTGCAACTGATGTGGAGTAGTGCTTTACCAGAGGATGCCTGAGATGGGTTATATCACAAAGTAGCCAGCAAGGCTGTCGTCGAGCAGAGTGAGATGCCAGACAGGTGAGGATGTGGAGGGAATGGAGCTCTCATATTGCTGGAAGAATGACAAATGATAGGACAAATTCTGGAACTCGACTTGACATTATCTTCATAAGTAAAGCTAGGTTACTGGGCTGGAGAGATGGCTTAGTGGTTAAGGTGCTTGCCTGCACAGCTAAAGGACCATGGCTCAGTTCCCCAGGACCTACGTAAGCCAGATGTACAAGTTAGCACATGTGTCTAGAGTTAGCTTGCAGTGGCTGGAAGCCCTGGTGTGTGTCCATTATCTCTCCTCTCTCTCTGCCTTTTTCCCTCTCTCAAAAAATAAAAATAAAAACTAAGAAGCTAGGTTATTCTGATGGAGACTTGCATGCTTATGCAACAATAGGCAGGCATATATATCATTTGCTAATTTTAACATTTCACACACTCTTCTCTCTCTCTTGTACCCTAGTATTGCAGTATGGAGGTTATGTATTTTCATATTTCTATTTAGTTCCTGTGGCCATGTTTGCTAAATTCTATAGACATATCTTGAAGTTTCTTGACTTGCTACAATGACCTGTGAGTGATGAGCCCACTGAAACCTTGATATGGTGTTTTTGACTCTCAGCTTATTTTTCTTTAATTCTTCCCTACAGTCTCCAGCTATGTGGCTTTTATAGTCATCATTTGCTTTTGCTGACATGTTGTTGTCTCTTTTTTTTGTTAGAACCATGAACAATGTAGTTATTTTTAAAGACCTCATCAGATAACATCCACATCTACGTCAAGTCTGTCTGGTTCTGTTGATTGCTTCTACTCTATAGATTGTGTTCTCTGCCTTTTCACACGACTTTTGATTCCTTCATTGTTGTAATCTGGCCATGCTGTATAAGGTTATAGGAACTGAGGTAACAAGTGTGTAGCAGGAACATTTTTATCAATCTGGGTAGGATTATTTATGATTGCTGGGCTGTAAATTTTAGAAGCTTTAAATTTCTATACTTTCCTAGTTTGTGCCTCCACTCTTAAGTTGGGTTTCCACAATTATTCTTTCTCAAAACAAATCTATATCTTGCAGCTTTTCCAACTGTAATGCACTGTTATCTTTCTAGAGCCCTGGTGATGTGGTGGCAAAATGTGGCAAGACAGAAGCACTTCACAATCTTCTGGTGAAATCTCAGATTTGCAGTAGGGATTGGTGTTGGGACTGCATATTTCACAGGTGTTTCTGCAGTGGTAGGGCACTTCCTTCATCATCACTCTACTCCCTTCCTAGACACAGCATTCTCAAGGAATCTTCAAAGTTGATCCTTGTTGGTTTTCCCTTTCCACACTGCTTGGATGAGATGAGAAGCTTATAGGGATAAACAGGAGTCATTCTTCTCCTCCCTCCTTCCCTTCCTCCCTTCCTTCTTTTCTTCGTTCCTTCCTCCCTCCCTCCCATCTTGCTTCCATCCATCTAGGAGAGTCTCTGACAATATTCTTACCACACCTGCAGAGAATGTGTTTGTCCTAAGAAGACCTGGTGTTTAAAAGTGATTACTTTTTCCCTTTTCCCTACCAGTACCACCAAAGGATCTTTCTCATATTCTCACCATGAGAAAGTAGTGAGGTTCTGGAAGGAGCCTGTGGAAGCTCAAAGAACTGTTTACTCCCAGAGCACATTCATTCACTACCAACTTGCCAAAATGAAGTCATAATTTGGTTTACGGCTCAAGTACACCTTGTTCATTCCAGGCAACAGATCTCAGCTGTTCCCTTCTGGATGCTACTTTGTGTATCCAGATAGTCAGATGGTCATTTCCTGATCTTCCATTTTCTGATGGGCCAAAGAAAAGTTGTTATTTTCTGACATCTAGAGATTTTCCTGTGTAAAGCTATCACAACTTGTGAGCTCTTCAGTGATTGGAACTTAAACCCAAACCCCCCTCCTTTTTTTTTTTTGTTTTGTAACACAGCAAAGTTAATGACTACGGGTATTTTTCACAATAGATGAGACAAATACTATGTAATAACATTTAGTAATAAAAAGCATGCCAAGGGTTGAGCTTGCCATCGTAATATTGGGTAACAATAACAACCAAAAATAAGATAAAAGAAATCACCAAAGGAAAACTGAGGGGTAGGAACAATACAGGCCATCATACTTGAACACCATTTATCTTGAAAAGGGAGACTGTCCCGGTAGACTTAATATAATCATGTAAGCCTTTAAAAGTAAAGAGCCTTTCCTGGTTGCTGGCAAAAGGAATCAAACATTGAAAGCATGGGTGGGCTCTGATATCCCCTCCTGGCATGAAGAAGGGGAGTGAGCTCTTAAGTCAGGAAATAGGGAGCTACAGGTGGACTCTGGTTGGCATCTAGCAGGGCAAGAGACTTCAACCCACAACAGCAAGGAAATGAAGTCTTCCAACAGCCTGCCTGAGTTTGAAAGCCAATTCTTCCTCACAGTCTTCAGAGAAGAGCCCAGCCCTGGCAATATCGTTATTTCCGCCAACGCAGAGAGCACATCAGATTCTCCCAGACTTATGACGAGTATGTAATGAACAGAGGGTGTTCTAACTCACCAAGTTTCTTTGAAATATAGTAATAGAAATGAATGCAGATAGGTGTAGAACTCTATAAGCTCCTCTTCGAGTTGAAGCTAACAGTTAAGAACCATTCCTTAAATGACATTAGCATCCTCTCCCCTATAAGAGCTGCTGGCAACCATCATTTTGCAGACAGACCTCAGCTAGCAGTGAAAACAAATTCTGCCAGCTGCCAAACACTTAAGGGGCAATTGAAGAATTTGCTGTGCCGTTAATGGGCACCTGAAGCCACCCTAGAGTCTTGCTCAGGGCTGTTTCCTGATAGTTCTGGAATAAACATATTGACAGGAGCCGCCACTGGCAGTAATGGGCATAGGCTAAAGAGACCCTTCTAATTGGAAACTTTCAGCCTCTTGTATTAGTAATTCTAGAAATAGAGGTTTGCTACAGATGAGATTGAAGTGTAGCTCCTCACAACCCGCTGGAGTTTAGATTAAAATGCAGGAGCCATTGAGGAGGGAACCTGAATGCTAATGAGGTGAGAGAAGCCACCTTGTCACAAAAGCTGGACACGCAGTGGAGTGCAAAGGTAAGATGACAGTCTTGAGACAGAGGCCCTCAAGGGCTCAGCTGGGACACACTGGTTAAGACCCATAGTGCCCTCATGTGAAGGGTATGTGAAGGTCCCGCCCATGCTGGGGCTGGCTCATGGCCTTCAGGATGGGGCGGGAGTTTGGAATGAGGAGGCTGGCTTGATGTGGTTAGAGACACGGAAGTCCCACACCAGGACAGAATCCACGAGTTGACGCTGATGTCCATAATCTCGGGGTTTCGGGAACATATTGGGGAACTGGAAAAGGAATACTTGCATGCCCTATTTCTTGAGGTCCTTTGATTTTTAAATCAGTCTATTTCCTGAATCTGTTGTATTTTTTGTGAGTTATCTAGTGAAAAGAATGTGGCATAACTGCTTAAATAGAAAGTAAAGATTATGCATACTATGTTGGGAAATGGAATTTGGATTTTTGTCTCTACTCAGTTTAAAATGAATTCTGTTTCAGTAACTCATCTACTGAACACAATGGGAAAGAAGTAACCTGTTAAGAGGCCCAGGACCTGAGCTTTGAAACTTCGCCTGTCCCTTTAAGGTGTGGTCACTGGCTTCCTAAGCACAGCAAGCCTGTGCTTTATCCAGAAAAAATGATACCCAATAGCCATGCTTTCAGGTTCAAGTGAGTAACTTGATTAAGGTTCTAGCAAGCAAAAAATAAAAATAAAACAAGAAATGGCAAAGGACAAATAAAGAATAGAACATCAAGCCAAGCGTTGAACTACATCCAGAAGAAATGACGGGAGAAGCCCTGTGGTACAGTCAGCTGGAGTTGATGATCGATCACGCCTACCAGCCACACCACATCCTCTCCTCTGCTTCCAATTAGCAATGCCCACCACGGCTGTGGGATAAACAGTGGTGACCTCTTCTCTAGTCTTAAGATTTTGGGGTGAGAGGGGACCAGCCAGTTTGGGACATGATTTACCTTCCAGCGGTTCTCGAAGGTGCAATGTTTGCGGTCGTCGGGCTTGCTGTAAACATGCTTGGTCTGAGATAGGGGACTACGCGGTTTACTCCTCTCCCAGAGTCAGCTCTCAACAAGCTCTAACTGTACGTGACAACTTACTAATATAACATATTACAGCCTGGACCCAGCACCATGTTGAAGCCTAACCATGGCCAAGTTAGTTAAGGAGCTCCTGGCTGAGCATCACCACACAGCTGTTGCTCACTTGTCTCTGACCTTGGCCTCCAGAATCCCTGAATCTTCACGACCAGCTGTTGCTGTCATTCATATCTCACCTGCTCTGCTCAACATGGGAGTCTTCTGGCTGGGTTGTGGTGACCGGCCCTTACTCTGAACTTCCTTAGTACCATCTATCTATCTATCTATCTATCTATCTATCTATCTATCTATCTATCTATCTTTAATGACAAACCTGAGTTACTTTGCCTACTAACTTTTCCATTTATTTATTTTTTTTACAATTTCATACATGTGCACAATGCATTTTGAGCCTCCCACTTTCCCTCTCTTTTCCCCCTATAACTCTTTTTCCCACTATAACCCTTCTTCCCATTAGATCCTCATCTTACTTCCACACCTTGTTAACTTAATTTAATATTTTTTGCCTCCCTGGTTTAAGTTAAGATTACTTGTAAAATCATGGGTGGGAGTTTATTTACAGGAGCATGGACAAACTTCCAATAGCTACATCACTAATGGACATGACTTCCCTTCTCCCAGCAATCATGTTTCCAGTTTATTCTGAGAGGTGTGGGGTCTTTTGCACTCCTCCCTTAGCCTATGATGACATATCCGTAGGCTTAGTTGTATAAAGGAAACCCCCATCTGCTATGAGCCCGTGAATGTAGTAGATTTTCTGTAACCAGAATACAGCATTCCCCATCCCCTCTTCTCATCTTTCTGGTCATACATTCTTTCTGCTCCCTCTTCCAAAAATCTCCTTGAGTATTGGAGGGTATGGTTTTTATGCCCTGTTTAAGGCTAAAAGACAAGCTAATCTCTTGTACTTTAAAAAAAAAAAAAAAAAAAAAAAAAAAACCTCTAAACCCACTGACATTTAAGAGCTCTAAGGAGTCTAAATGAGGATCTAATCTAATCTCCCTGTTTTCAGAACATGAAATGGTCCTGAAGAGATTAAATATTCAGTTAAATTATATTTAGCACAAGCCTAGACTAAAATCAAATTTGTGCTTTCCTTGTTGCTCAGTGAGACCATAATTATTCTGTATTCTTACGCAAGTGTCAGTCCACCAGAAATCAAGGAATTATCTTTCTTTCCTCTAAGACTGTGTTTCCCACAGTACATAACCCATGTTGATCTCATTGATGGAAAGGTCACTGAACAATTTCTTGGTCATTCATGACCTCGATGATTATAGCTACCTTCCTTTGTATGGTGAGACTGGCATCCATTACACAGTTATTCCTACCTTTACTGACTTTTTGCTCAAATTTTAGCTTCTCTGTGATTTGGGAACAAATCCATAGTACAATTTCAAATAGTGAGCTTGACAGAGGAGCAGTATTAACTGAAATACACTTCTTTATCAGGACCATATATAATGTTACATTTTGGCTTTATCACCTTCATTTATTTATATATTTTTAATTTTTTATTTATTTTAAAAATATTTTCATTTACTTAGTTGAGAGAAAAAGAGGAAGAGAGAGATTGAGAAAGAGAGAGAGAGGAAGAGTGTGGGCATGCTAAGGCCTCCAGCCACTGCAAACCAACTCCAGCTGCATGTGCCCTCTTGTGCATCTGGCTTACATGGGTCCTGGAGAGTCGAACTGGTATCTTTTGGCTTTGCAGGAAAATGCCTTAACCACTAATCCATCTCTCTAGCCCTTATTTTCTAGTTAATTAATTTGAGAGACAAAGAGGGAGGGAAGGAGAGAGAGAGAAAGAGAGAGAATGGACATGCCTCTAGCCACTGCAAATGAAATACTGAAAGCAGAAGTATATTTGAACTAGAAAGGCTAATTAATATAAATACTGGAGGTTAGACAAAATATTATGTTTATATGTTAACATTACATATATACATTATATACATTACATATATACATTATATACATATATATACATTACATATATATTATGTTAATTATATGATTATAATTAATATATATATATATTAATATATATATATATATATCCATATATATATGGAGAGAGAGAGAGAGGAGAGTGATTTTGTTTATTGATGATGTATTACACAATGTGCCTATTCAGTGATGGAAAATAAAATTCTGATAATGAGACCTATTAGTAAATTTAGTCAGAAATCTGTATTTGACATACTTAAGATTGCTGGTGTTCATTGAGTAGAAAAGTTATTTCCTAAATACCACTGTTCAAGTTAAAAAATATAGTAAGGTTGATATGCATACTTCTTTAAAGGAATTTGTGTTGCCTGTGCATGGAATGAATTTATTTTCCTGTAAACCATTAGTGCCTGTTCTGCCTCAAGGAACAGAATCTTAAGCACCAGTCCTGCTGGACTTTTAAAATGCAGTACTATTATATCCCAGCTAGCTGGGGAAAATATATTAAACAGTTGTTCAATGCACCTAACAGAATTTGACAACCAAAATTCAAATGTTAAGGTGTATATTTTGTAAGATTTCTGACTCATCAGTGGGGTCACAGAAAGAAAAGCTGAAGAGACAGTAACAGTGGTTAGCAATCCCATGGTCACAGCATGGGCCAGGTCTGGTATGTGATACAGGGCAGAATATAAATTGATGAAGTGTCCTTCAAGTCCCTTGTTGTGCCTACTTGCTCAGAGGATTCACAAGCTTGAGTACAGAGGAGACCATGTCAAGTTTAGGTCAATGACTCAGAAAGCTAGGGATCAGTCAGCAGGAGACCTTCCTTCTACCCCATCCCCAATGAAACTTCACCAACTGGTGAGTTTGGTAGTGGTGATGGGAAGGGAAGTTCTGTATAGTGACTGTCAACCTAATCTTAACTAATACTGTTTTTAAAAAAGTCCTGACTATTTGACTATATTACCTTTTTATAATTCTTTTAAAAATCTTTTTATTACTTTTTATGAGAGAGAAAGAAGTGGTGTACCAGGGCCTCCAGCCACTGAAATCTAATTCCAGACGTGTGTGCCATCTTGTGCACATGTGAGATCTTGCATGCTTACATCACCTTGTGCATCTGGCTAACCTGGGACCTGCAGGGTTGAACATGGGTCCTTAGACTTTGCAAGCAAGTGCCTTAACAGCTAAGCCATCTCTACAGCCCCCATATTACTTTTTTTAAATTATAGGCTTTGCAATCACAAAGGGCAGAGAATAATTGCATGTGTTCCAATGTGCTGTCATTTGATTTGAAACTTCTGGAGAATACATGCAGTCGTGGGACTACTGGGGAATCAAATATTTTGGGATAGAGTACAAGCAAGACATTTCTCTATATATTTGTTATATACTTGGATTTTGGAGTCCAGTGAATATTTTACCTTCTCAGTAATGAAATTCCAGGGCTGAGGTGAGAGCCCAGGCAGTAAAATGATTGCTTTACAAGCATGAGAACCTGAGTTTGAACCCCTAGAATCTATGAAAAAAAAAACTGTGCATGGTTTTATTTCTTAAACTAGAGTGCACAGACAGATAGATCTTTAGGGCTTATTGGTCAGCCAATCTAGACTACTTGGTGAGTTTCAATGGTTTCCATATACATACACACACACACACAGAGGAATAAAATTCCAGTAGACTTTCTAATAAGGTTCTTGTTAAAAAATAGTCATGAGAGTTAGAGGAATGGCTCAGCAGTCAAGGTGCTTGCTGGCAAAGCCAAAGGATCCGGGTTTGATTCCCCAGTACCCATGTAAAGTTAGATGCACAGAGTGGCACATACATCTGGAGTTCATTTGCAGTGACTAGAGGCCCTGTCATGCCCAGTCTGTCTCCCTCTCTCTCAAATAAACAAAATAGTCTTTAAAATAATGACAAAATTTAGAGAAATATGATGCTCCTCATCCACTCACTGCCAGTACTACCATTCTTTCTTTCTTTTTCACAGCTTCCAAGCTTGGGCAGAGGATATAGAAAGACAAATACCTTCTCTTATAGCTGTACCATTTTAAGAGTGTACTTATTTTTAGAATTGAATATGTTACTGTGAGCCTCTATAGTCTCCTAGAAGTCAGTAGTTCTGTCTAGGTCTGTGAGCAATATATGCAGCCAGGGTTGGCTCAGTTCCAGTACCACAACTGTGAACCTGGGATGGCCCCTGGCCAGAAGGCTGTGGAGCTGTACACCCTTGGGCTATGCTGGGCAGATAGTGTGTACAGAACAATGTCAGTGAGATAAATGAGAAGGAGAAGTATGTTTGGAAAACAGTTTGCCATCACATAATGAGCTGTAGAGGAAGATGAGTTTCAACGGAAGATAGACATTTTAACATTTCTTTCTTTTCTCTATCTCTCTCTTCCTTCCTTTCTTTCTTTTTTTTTTTTTTTTTTTTTTTTTTTTTGGCCTGGTGGTTAGGTTGCCCCTATGAGGAATTTCTCATTTAATCAATAAATTTAGCCATGTGAGTTGGAGAGATGGCTTAGCAGTTAAGGCGCTTAACTGCGAAACCCAAGGACCCAGGTTTGATTCTGCAGTACCCAAGTAAGCCAGATGCACAAGGTAGTGCATATGTCTGGAGCTCCTTTGCAGAGGCGGGAGGCCCTGGTGTGCCCAACTCTCTCTCAAATAAGTAAATAAAGAAATATATATATTTTTAAATTTAGCAGGGTTAGAAAGTGGCATAAAATGTCAAGATATAAATTAAATTCTGTTCTTCTACATGAAAAGTGAAATCTATGAGCTGGTAGTAGTCTTTGTGACTATAGTCATTTTTAAAAACATTTTTATTTTATTTAATTTATTTGGAAGGGAGGAGAGAGAGAGAGAGAGAGAGAGAGAGAGAGAGAGAGAGAGATTGAGAGAGAGAGAATGGGCACACCAGGACCTCTAGCCACTACAAACAAACTTCATGTCCTCCCACCAGTTCTGGATGTCCTCCTAGGTCCTACTTTTGCTCCCCCTTGGCAGAAATGATGGCTGTGATTTCTCTCTGTCCATTGTTTTCCTACCATGGGAAGACAGCCTCCTAAGGCTTAGTTCCTTTCTAATAAAGTGAATGTTCACTTCTGCTCCTCACGGCTGACTTCCTCTTTTTCCACTCTGATTGCATTTATGGACAGCTTCCCACTGCTTAGTATCTAATTCTTCTTGCTATGTTTATCAGTTTGTTTTCCAAGTTAAGCCCATGCCATTGAAAATAGGGACTTATGACTTGGCGCAGTCTTTATTTCTCTTACCTCAGTGATTCTCAAAGAGTAGATCCATTTGCTATTTATTTAGTTTGTTGAAGTCTTTAAAGCTTGACACAAATTATTAGCATTTTGAAAATGTCCCCTACAAAGAGAACCCACAGAGACACGAAGATGGAAGGACTAGTGGAGCATGGCACGGATAAACTGGCAAACCACAATCTCACAGCCCCTTACACACCTACTGGGCATGTTCTGGAACAAAACGGTCGATGGATGGTGCTGGTGGAAAAAGTGATTGATGCATTTTTACAAATTTTTACAAATGTAACTCATTAACTACCTGACAAAAATAAAAATAATTTTTTTTGCCACTGTCATAGTTTCTTATGATTTTTAAAGTGAAAAAAAGAAAGAAAAATGAAATGAAGTCATTCCAGTCAGTCAAGCCTTTCTCAAAAGGCTTTACAAAGCAAGCCAAATTATTCTCTGAGTTGTTAAATAAAATAATTGATAACAGGTGACCAGCTAAGCTCTAGCAGCTGTCATCATAAAGACAAAGAGAACCTTCATAGTCAAGGTTAAGGTCCTAGCTATACTTTTATTTTTTGGTTTTTTTTTTCAAGGTAGGGTCTCACTGTAGCCCAGGCTGACCTGGAATTCACTGTGGAGTCTCAGGGTAGCCTCGAACTCAAGGCAATCCTCCTACCTCTGCCTCCCAAATGCTGGGATTAAAGGCGTGTGCCACCACGCCCGGCTCACCTAGCTATACTTTTGATGTGAATTGAAGCTTTGTAAGGCTATGGAATAAGAATATAACAGAATAGTATACCAAATTCTGGGAAAACAAAGCACTATAGTCTCTTTTTGTTGTTGTTGTTTGTTTGTTTTGTTTCGTTTTTCAAGGCAGGGTCTCACTCTAGCTCAGGTTGACCTGGAAATGAGCCTCGAACTCACTGTGGTCCTCCTACCTCTGCCTCCCAAGTGCTCAGATTAAAGGCATGCGCCACCACACCTGGTACTATAGTCATTTTTAAAAACATTTTTATTTTATTTTACTTATTTGGAAGCAGAGCGAGAGATAGGAGAGAAAGAGAGAGAGAGAGAGAGAGAGAGAGAGAGAGAGAGAGAGAGAGGGGCATGTGCCCCTTGTGCATATGGCCTACGTGGGTCCTGGGGATATCGAACCTGGGTCCTTTGGCTTCACAGCCAAATGCCTTAACTGCTAAGCCATTTCTACAGTCCCGGCGCTATAGTCATTTTAAAATTTAAGTTTCTTATAGTTCTTATAATCAATCTTTACTTTATTTCCCATTTTTATTCATCGTTGTGAGGGTTTACATAATTAGCGAGGAAAAAAACCATTTTCCTCACTAATTATGAGATGATTGATGGCCAGAGTTAAGGCAAAATTATTTTGTGGGAGCATGATTTGTTCTTACTTAAAGTAATGACATGCATTGTTTAGATTAGCTTTTCCGTAATGTTCTTGTGGAAAGAGTTAATTACCTCATAAATTTAACACAACATTACTTTTTAATACCACAGAAACAATGAAGCTAAGGATTAAAGCTTTTCAAGTTTCAAGATCACAGAATTGGAAAGAATTAACATCATACCTTAAATTCTTCAGATAGGTACAGGGTAATTCCATGTTTTCAAACAGAGCGGTGTTATCCAGAGGAACACAACCAATACAATGCTAATAGATAGAACCTTTAACAGATGCTATTAAGATTCCAACCACTGAAACAAACTCCATATGCATGTGTCACCTTGTGCATCTGGCTTATGTGGGTCCTGGGAAATCAAACCTGAGTCCTTAGACTTGACAGGCAAGCATCTTAAAGGCTAAGCCCTCTCTCTATCCCAGAGTTGTTAGTTCTGGCTATACTATTAGAGGTGAGATCATCTCACAATGGCCTGCTGAGGCTAGAGACCTGTTCAGTTCAAGAAGTTCAAAGTCTTGGGACAAGAGGACCAATAATGCCACACCAATCTGAGGCTGAGGACCCGGAGACTCCATAGATTCACTGGTACAAATGCAAGTTCAAGGTTAAAGAATCCAGATTCTGATGTCCATTAGCAATGACAGCAGAAAAAAAAAAAAAAAAAAAAGGGCTCTCACTCAAAGAGAGTTAATCTTTCTACCCTGTGAACTTCACCTTTTGATAACATTTTATTGGATCCCAGGTGTTTGGGAGGTTCCATCCACATTCAGGCTGTGTCTCTTCTGTCCTGCTTGCTGACCTTATAGTGATTTATTTCTGGGGAACTCTCACAATTACTCACAATTACTCACTAAGAAGTGTGCTTTACTGGGCTGGAGAGATGGCTTAGAGGTTAAGGCCCTCACCTGCAGACCCAAAGGACCCAGGTTCAATTCCCCAGGACCCACGCAAGCCAGATGCACAAGGTGGTGCATTTGTATGGAGTTCGTTTACAGTAGCTGGACGACCTTGTGCACCCATTCTCTCCTTTTCTATCTGCCTTTTCCTCTCTACCTCTCTCAAATAAATAAATTAACAAAAGTAAAATAAAATAAAGGAAATATGCCTTACCAATTTTCTCAATCTATCTAAGATGACAATCAAAATTAATCTTTACAGAAATGTCCTTGGGACTTTAGTGCTCTCTGGAGTTTGACTAGAACTGTGGTTTTCATCTTACCTGCTCCTAACATCTAAATAGTAGCTATCCATAAATTTGATATATTGAATTGTTTTCTACTCTTAGTGCCGGCATAGGGAAAAACAAAAGCAACATTGTTGGCCCTTTCTCTCCTTGTCTCTTTAACGTATTGTCACTCTTTTGGTCAAAGATTATGTTCTATACTGACTATGATGTCTATGATCCCTTGAAATCATGTCAATTGATTACATCAAAGATGTCTTGGCACTTTAAGTACATCAGTTCACGTGACCCTTGGGTGAGCTTCCTATGGGTCTCATCACCATCCCTAGTGTGGTAAGTGTGGCACTGAGGCAGGCAAACATGGGCAAATGCTTACTAAGTAGGAACCCTGCTTGGCTTGGGCAGTCCACACATCCCTGTCCTAACAATGCGCATAACAACCCCTTGGGCCAAACTGCACATATCTGCACTTTAAACAAGGAAGTAAGTCATCCCTTCTACTACCCTCTAGACTGGCCATGCCTGTATCTATTCAAATATGTTCTGGGATATAGTTGCTAATTTGGCCTGACCAGTTTTGGATAAACGGGAAATAAGGCAAACTGTGGCCTCTGGGTGAACTTTTAGGGAGAACCCCCTATTTGCCCTCTTATGTTTGTGCAGTATTGGGTGTACAGACGGTTCAAGTCAGACATGTCATGGGGAGGGATATGCTTAGTAAAAGCATTTCTAATCCAAGTCAATCAAAACAGAGAGCCACCCAAACTACAACCTTAGCAGCCTGCTCCTCTTTCCCCCTAGATTGCCTGAGTGGAAGCTGCAGGCAATAGGCTGGGAGGTTTGAGAACTCTCACTCAGGCGGCCCGCTGCCCCTCTTGGCCAAGCATCCAAAACTTGCCCTTTTGTGCTACCTTCCAATAAAATCCCTTGCTGCATCACTATTTATGCGACCTTTCCAATTCTTTAATATGATATCAAGAATCTGGAAATACCTAGACAGACCCATACTGATAACAATATCGAGGCAGCGAGGGAGTAGCCTGCGCAACCCAATGGCAGCTCTGCGCCACAGTTAACCAGGCTGCAACTCCTCAAACTTCCCTTGATCTCTGCACATCACAGTGTGATGGGATTGCTCCCCTCCACACACCAGTTCCCTTGCTCAGCTTCATTCTGTAACTGTGACGTGTCCTGAGCCTCCAATGTGTTCTGCCTGCTTCCTTTCTTTTTTTCTTTTTATGTTTTGTGGATTTTATTGCACTGTTCACATGTTCTCATGCTTTATCCTCAGATATTTACTCAGGATATGTTCTGGTTCTTTTGTTTTTAAGTAATTAATTTATTTATTTGAGAGCGACAGAGAGAGAGAAAGAGTTAGAGGGGGGGGGGGGGAGGGAGAGAATGGGCGCACCAGGGCCTCCAGCCACTGCAACCGATCTACACATGCATGCGTCACCTTGTGCATCTGGCATACGTGGGTCCTGGGGAATCGAGCCTCCAACTGGGGTCCTTAGGCTTCACAGGCAAGCGCTTAACCACCAAACCATCTCTCCAGCCCCTGTTCTGATTCTTCTTATGTGTTTTCTTTCTCTACTCTCATTTATTTGGAAATCTTTTTTGTCTACCATTGCTTTATGTAAAGTTCTACTTTCATTACTCTATCCCGTCTACCCGGGTCATCCTCCAACTGTCTGCAGCTCAGTTCCTTTATTGGTACCCTCCCCTTCCTTCCACCTCAGTGAGGACTTCCTCATCATAGAGGAGGCGGTGCCAGGAGGCGGTGCCATCCTCAGAAGTTCTCCTCTGACTTTTTTTTTTTTTTTTTTGGTTTTTCGAGGTAGGGCCTCACTCTGGCTCAGGCTGACCTGGGATCTGGGATTCACTCTGTAGTCTCAGGGTGGCCTTGAATTCATGGCGATCCTCCTACCTCTGCCTCCAGAGTGTTGGGATTAAAGGCATGCGCCACCACGCCCGGCTCCTCCGACTTCTTGAGCACAGCCAGACAAAAGGAATTCTAGAAAGGGTGATCTGAGGAAAGCGTGGAGATCATAAGGTCACAGCATTTTGGGAAGTGGGGACTAGCCTAGTGGGTCGGTGGGTGTAAAGAGAAAGCAAAGAAGGATTAGAAAGGGTGTGGTTGAGCACAGGTTTCTGACCCCCTGAAAGGGCTGTTCTGTGCAGCCAAAGTTGGTCATCGACGCTCACATCCTAAGAGGGTTCTTGTCTTTCAGACCATCTGAGCTTTGACAATATGTCCACGCGTTCCTCACTCTTCGTTCCTTCAGTTCCAGGACTTCAGCATCCAGCACTGCTGGGGACCCCAAAGTTCTTACCGATAAATTGACACCAACTGAATCGTCATTATATACTCATGAGAATGAGAAGGAGAAGTTAAGGCTGAAGGAGGGGGACATTCCAATGGTTGTGCCTTCTACTTAGCACAGTACCCCAAACTCCTAGCAACCTGGGAATCCAGTGCCGTCATCAGAGTCCCTCGTGAGTTTGGGGAGATAACAGCATGAACTAATCTGGAAGTCTGTGGGTGGGTGGAAGGAATGGTAGAGTCCTCCCCATCTGTCACTCCCAGAGCTTCTCCCGAGCCATGCCAAACCACCTGTCAGAAGCTGTTTCTGTGACTTCTGTTTGATATGTGCATTCTGGCAGCCCTCTCTTTTGCTTTAGTTTTTTGAGGTAGGGTCTCACTCTAGCCCAGGTTGACCTTACATTTTCTATGTAGTATCAGGGTGGCCTCAAATGCATGGCGATCCTCCTACCTCTTGACTCCCAAGGGCTGGGATTAAAGGCGTGTGCCACCCAGCCCTGCTTGGTCTTCTTCTGGCACACGCACATGCACACACACTTGTTTCTGTGAAGTTTATTCTTAATATTCTTTTTTAAATGTGTTTATTTTTATTTATTTATTTGAGAGTGAGTAACAGAGAGAGAAAGAGGCAGATCTATATAGAGAGAGAATGGGCGCACCAGGGCTTCCAGCCACTGCACAAACTCCAGACAGGAGCGCCCCCTTGTGCCTCTGGCCAACGTGGGTCCTGGGGAATTGAACCTCCAACCAGGGTCCTTAGGCTTCACAGGCAAGCACTTAACCACTAAGCCATCTCTCCAGCCCTATTCTTAATATTTCTTTTTTTTTTTTGTTATTTTTATTTATTTATCTGAGAGTGACAGACAGGAGGAGGAGGAGGAGGAGGAGGAGGAGGAGGGGGAGGAGGGGGAGGAGGGAGCCGAGTGCGAGGAGGGGGAGGAGGGGGAGGAGGGGAGGAGGGGGAGGAGGGGGAGGAGGGGGAGGAGGGGGAGGAGGGGGAGGAGGAGGAGGAGGAGGAGGAGGAGGAGGAGGAGGAGGAGGAGGAGAGAGAGATTGAGAGAGAATGGGCATGCCTGGGCTTCCAGCCACAGCAAATGAACTCCAGACGCATGTGCCCCCTTGTGCATCTGGCTAACATGGGTCCTGGGGAATTGAGCCTCAAACTGGGGTGCTTAGGCTTCACAGGCAAGTGCTTAACTGCTAAGCCACCTCTCCAGCCCTATTCTTCATATTCTTAAGCTATAGGTAAGGAGGCAATTCTCTGGGCTATGAGAAGTGCTTCTTTTATTCTATGATCGAGATTTTCTTTAATTTAGGGAGGTGATATTTAGATGAATAAATGGAGCTTTGTCAAGTCAGGATAGGAAGTCCTTTCTCTTTGTCAAATCTGTACTAGTGAATTTGGACAGTCCTTGGCAGGGCCTCCAGTGCGGGCACTGTGCGCACTGTGCTGGGGTCAGACTCAACAAAGGACAGACGTAGGAGAGCTGTAAGTGTCTGGAAGTTGGGTGAACGGGAAGATCCTCCAGGGGGAGGCTCTGCTTTCTGTTTTCTTTTTGTTCATTAAGTTGGACGACAAAAGGTGTAAGCTGTCCAGAAAGAGAGAGAGTTCTTCTTTTCTCTCTACTTGACTGAGACAAAGGAGAGAGGAATGACCCATGGGATGTCTCTGCTAAGACCCTTAAATACCAGGATTTATTTGAAAACTTCCTTTTTTTTTCCCACTTCAAGATAGTTGGTTTTTATTTTAATTAAAATAGAGCCAGAAAATATGTTCTTTCTAAGTATGCCCAGAAACCTATCACTTCCTTTGCCATGGTTTTAGGAACCTAACTTGTTTGAAAACTGAGTAAATCTCTATTCTTGCCCTCTTGCCCAAGAAATACAAAACGAAGAACATGGTGGCTTTCGCCTCTGAGAAGTTCTCCTTCAGTGTTTTGGGCTGTTGTGTCATGACAGCTGGAAGCAGATCATATCTCTGTGTCAGGAAATATTTTGATATATCACTTCTCTTTGCTTTCTCATTTCTTTGTTTTCATTTCCTCCTCACTATGGTTACTGTATAGTTAGTAAATGTTTTATAAATGAAGACTTGGCAATTTTTCAGTGAAAAGAAACCATAAACTTAAGGGAGAGGGGAGAAACAGAGCTAGTAAAACACTGAAATCGGAACATATGGTGACCATATTTCCTGAGTGAAAAATTACTACACATGGCTTGACCATTGTGTGTTGATCTGGGGACATTAAGAACACAAATTTTCCACAGTGGAATTCTTGTCCACTTGGCTTATCTGTTTCTATCCCATATCGACCTTGAAACAGGAATTGACTTGCGCTCCCACACTGGATCTTTTTAAAATTTTTATTTATTTATCTGCAAGGAGAGAGAGAAAGGAAAGACAGACAAAGAGAATGGGATGCCAGAAGCATGTTGCAGGTGCTGCAAACAAACTCCAGATGCATGTGCCCATTTTGCATCTGGCTTCACATTTGTACTGGGGAATTGAACCTAGGTTATCAGTCTTTGCAGGAAATGATTTAACTGCTGAGCCGTCTCACCAGACCCACACCAGATCTTTTTGGGGATCTTGGATCTTGATCTTCAAGGCACATTAGCAAAGAAGGGATATTTTACACTTCCTTACCCATTTCCTATGAGAGCATCATCAATCTTCAAGGGGCAAATATGCTCTCCAGGTTCAAAATGTTTGGAAAGTCTGAGTTTTATAATGTAAAGATGTAGGAAACCATCTTTAGGCTCACCACAGTCTCACAGTTGAGTATCTTATTGCATATTAACCTTACTATGCATTTAAAAAGTGGCTCCAACCTTGTATGGTGGTGCACACCTTTAATTCCAGCCCTTGGGAGACAGAGGTAGGAGGATCGCTGTGAGTTCAAGGCCAGCCTGAGAATACATAGTGAATCCCAGGTCAGCCTGGGCTAGAGCAAGACCCTACCTCAAAAAATAGTGGCTTCAAATCAGGTATGTTTCTGACTGCATCACTGTGCTCTTTCTGCTTAAAAGAAATTCTTTTGAACATATTTTATTATTTATTTATTTGAGAGAGAGAAAGACACAGGGAGAGAAAGAGAAAGAGAATGGATGTGCCAGGGTCTTCAGTCACTGCAAACAAACTCCAGACACATGTGCCACCTTGTGCATCTGGCTTATGTGGGTCCTGGGGAATCAAATCTAGGTCCTCTGGTTTTGCAGACAAATGCCTTAACTAAAGCCATCTCTCCAGCCCCTTGGAAAAGATTCTTGAAGAGGTACGTGTTTGAAAACAAAAAGTGAATGGGCAGAACACAGAGGAGTTTTTTTTTAGGGTAAGAAACTCTTTTATCTGATGCTGCGATGGTGGTTACACACCATTGTACATTTTTCAGGAATCTTAGCACAAACACCGTGAGTGAATTCCAGAGCCATCACCTGTAATAAATGCACAATTTTAGAGGAAGCTGGTGGCATACATTTATGGGAACAGAAAAAAAATATGGGAAATCTCTGCACCTTTCTCTCAGTTTTGTTGTCATTAAAAATGCTCATAAAATGAACTCTTTATGATTAAAAAAAAAGAAAGGGGTGTATATTTTTGTAACAGCAGATTTATTCATAATGACAAGTTCTTGGATCCTTTCACAGTTTTATGTCCATTACCTTAGTATGGTTTGGAAACTTTTGTGACAGTAAAAATTATTTCCATAAAGAATAGGCTTTCAAAAGCATTCTATGTCTTCAAAAGCATCCTCTCTCATAGAGTAGTTACTGCTGTGTATTGAATGATTAAAAATTTTGTTGAAGAGTTTCTCTCTATATATAGAGATGTCACATGTTCATTGCTTCACTCTTTTTTATTTGAAGCCCTTATAAGTTTCTTAATTCATAACAGCTTAGAACATTGTCAAGGTAGCAGGCATAGATTTTTGTGAATGCAAAGGTAGGATTTCACTCTAGCTCAGACTCTCCTGGAATGAACTGTGTAGTCTCAGGGTGGCCTTGAACTCACAGCGATCCTTTGCCCTCTGCCTCCCTAGTGCTGGGGTTAAAGGCATGTGCCACCACGCCCGGCAAGTATGCATTTTTTTAACTATCAGGTGAAGTTCATTGCCAGGGATTATCTTGGCTTTGATGTCTGCATGGGTCTATAGAGCGTTCTGAAAGAACAAGCTTCTTCATTCATTTTCCTGACTTCACATGCTTGTCCACAGACTGAACATTGGGTTAAAATGTACAGACAGTGCTACTTGATCCCTGTCCTCTATTCCCCAATCCATCTTACCAGGAGGGCTAACATCATAGCTCTGTCAGCTGAAGTTATTAAAAGTCAAAGAGGAACATTAATAAGACTGAGAAGTAACTGCGAATTGAAGTTAGAAATTGTAAAGGGCAGATGGTCTGTCTCCAGGGCAAGGGATTCATTTTACTTTTTAACTCAAGCAAGTTCCTGAGAATTAAAATTATAGGGAGAAACACACTGAATTCCCAAACTGTAAGAAATTTCCCTGCTGCCCCTGTGTTTAGCTAAAAATATTCCCTTCTTCTCCAGCTTTCTACCCATATCCTTAAATCTTGCATCATGGAAATTTCTGCCCAGGTTTGAGGTCCCAGTTTCTAATGGAACCACAAGCTCTATGTCTTGCCAGAAAATAAATTAGGAACCTGTAGTGTTCCTTTTCCAGCTATTATAACCAAGAAAATGGATTTGGGAGCTCGGTGTTGTTAAGCAACAATGTCTGGCCTTGTCTCCGGTAAGCAAGCATTCTTTTATTTACTCCCAACAGCTGTGCTTAAAAGTAAGCAGTTGTCCTTTCCTTAAGAAGAGCTCCCAAATGTGTCATGTGGTGTCAGCACATAGTGTACTCTTCTTCAGACATCTTCCCTAAAATAATATGACCCAGAATCCTTCAGTCTTACTTCTACTGTATTGTCTTTTGTGTTGCATTTTTATGACGTTCCCAATCTATAAGGTTTCCTCATTAACCCAGAAGATGGGCATGTCCAGATAACTTTGAGAATCTTAGCTAACTCTCATCAGAGGCAGTTTTGAACAGTGATACAGCTTAGGGTTACATGAACCTGCACAGGTCAGTGGCTAAGAGAGGGCTCTGGAGTCAGGTAGCCCCAGGGTGAATCTGTCCATGGCTGACATATATCCCATGAATCCTGGAGAAGTTACCTCTCGTCTCTGTTTCCAAGTCCTCAGACATAAACTGGAAGCATGAGTGTACTTGCCAAACAAGATGACTGAAAACAGCGCAGTAGATAGGAAGGCAGTGCTTTTAGAATAGTTCTTTCCATGTGCCAGTCTTATTTGGAAATGCTCACCTACCCCTGGCTGTCTTCTTTCCTCTCTCCCCTGCTTAGCTGCGTACTTGTGCTGGGTCTTCGTACTCCTGACTGTGCAGTAACAATGTCTTCTACTCTTGGCCTACCATTTCTGCTGCCTACAAGTGACAATCTTGTCAAGTAGGCCTTCCTCTTAGGATAAAGGAAGCTATTCATATGAGATTTTAATGAGTAAAAGTATGCCTGATCTTTTATCCCTGACTTATCTGAATTTATAACAGGACATAAAGTCTTAATTCAAGAAGTGCATGCAGATACGTTATATTCCCACTAGTGGTTAGTGCCAGGATATTTCTGCTACCCTTCAATTTATGCATGGAAGGTTATAGTTAATTATCCCCCAAAGACTAATAATTAACTTCCTTACCCATTTAAATCTTGTCATCATTACTGCCACCACACCTACTACTACCATAATCACCGTTATGTGAATAAAAAAAAAAATCCTCTTGTCTGCACATCTTCCCTGACATTTTATAAAGATTACCTCACTCCTACAAGTCATTGATAAGTAGGTATTGTTATTCTCTTCCCATTTATGTCAAGGCTCAGAAATTAAGCAACTATCCCAAGGGACTTGAATAATAAATACTTGAGATCTGAGCCTAGACTGGGATTCAAGCTCTACAGGCAGTGATATATTCCTGTGGTTATTTATAGAATGAGAATGGACAGCATTGACTCTCCTGAGGTAGCCATGGGGCAGCAGACTTGATGGTCACTCTAATTCCCTACTGCAATGCTTTCTACAAGTAGGTTTCCACCACGAGTGAGAGGAAAAGACATGGATCTCTGGATGCTTACTTTAGTTCTACCTCTTTCAAGGAATCAGTTATGACAGATGAATCTGGTGGCTGAATTTCTTGGTTGTCATAGGGGTCTAAGGAATCAGGGAAACAAGCTTCTATACCCATTTTTTTTTCCCACAAGCATGTTAGCAATCTTAGTAGACCAGCAAAAAGCAAAAAAAAAAACAAAACAAACAACAACAACAACAACAAAAAAAACAAAAATCCAGGTGTCTGAATTGCATCTACAGAACTGCTTACTATTGCAACTAGTACCTACCAATTACACGATTAACTTGGCCAATATGAATAGTAGTGCCTTTGCCCACTTTGAAATTTAAATGGTTTTGCTTACATGGTCCTTGTTATTTTCATTATTCCTTGGTAATGTGGCTCAGGGGGTCAGCAAAGTAGATGAGACCAAATTGACTGGGGTCTGTCAGATGCTCAGTTCTCTCCCCAGTTATAGATGCAGTAGCCCACCTATTTTAGCTTTACTGCATTCTGAGTACCAGCATCAATCCCAGCTTGCTGGGTGGAAATGTACTTCTCATTGTGAGCCAAAGCTATTGCAAGCTGCATTGTGAAACCATGTAACGGCTTACTGTGCTGAAAATTGGTCTCACTGTGTCCTATATTTTACTGCTCTGTGAACCGACTTACCAACAAATAACGAAACTATCAATAACCAGAAACCTCAGTCCACTATAACCACAAATTCCTGCTTTGATGAGTAGCTTTTCATTTTTAATCAAAGGGTGGCATAATTGAGAAATACTCTTTTGATAATTGTGAATATCTATTCTATATGTCAAAAGCCTAACATAATATTGCCAATGTTAAAAAAAAAAAGTACAGGGCTGTAGAGGTGGCTCAGCAGCTAAGGCACTTGCCTACAATGCCTAACAAGACAAGTTCAATTCCCCAGTAACCATGTAAAGCCAAATGCACAAAGTGGCACATGTGTCTGAAGTTCGTTTGCAGTGGCTGGATGCCCTGGTATGCCCATTTTCTCTCTCTGTCTCTCTCCTTAAAACTGAATACATAAATGTTAAAAAAATTACATAGCTGGGGCAATTGAAGAGGAGTATTCCTTTTTTTTAGTTCACTTCAAAATAGCAATAAATCATGAATTTTAGTTGAGGGCAAAGAACACAACTTTTGTACCTAAGCTTAATTTTTAAAAAGAAGGTACAGCCGGGCATGGTGGTGCATGTCTTTAATTCCGCACTTGGGAGGCAGAGGTAAGAGGATTGCCATGAGTTCGAGGCCACTCTGAGACTACAGAGTGATTTCCATGTCAGCCTGATCTAGAATGAGACCCTACCTTGAAAAAGCAAAAGAAAAAAAGAAAAAAAGAAAAAAAAGAAAAAGTATATATTTGGAATTCAAAGACATTTCCAAAGCAAAACAGTAAGTTGATAGTTTTAGCCATGTAGTATTCAGAAATAGTTTTGTCTCTCCAAGTTAAAATTGCATAAGAAGCAACTGGTAAGGTGTACAGTTACTTGGGGACATAAATGCCCAGCCAAAATTAAAAAAAAATAATAATTACATTGTTAAATTGTGTACAGTATTTTTAGACTTAGGGTTTTTCTTTTTCTCTCCTTTAGAACTTGGTTTTATTCCCAACAAGGTAGTTCTAAAGACTTTTTTAAAATAAATTAGTCCAGTGCATACTTGTGATAAAGTAAAATTGCTCCAAAGGAGGATAATAAGGTTATATAGATCTGCAGTGAGCCAGCGAAGGTTGGCACACTTAAATTGTGTTTTCTTTTGCTGAAGGAGTGTGAAAAATTGCTATAACTTACTTTTTTATTCCAAATGATAAAAAAAAAAATGCTTACTTTACTAGTCTCTCCTTTTGTGATCTGCTGATAGTGCTGGTCCACGAATTACTTTCCATATATCGATTTTCTGTTGAAATGAGAATCTGCAAGGTGTTTCAAAATGGGCGGTCAGGGTCTTAACGTCTGCAAAGCTGGCATTCTGACCCAGTATGTGAGTTGCCAGTAGGTCTGCACTGCAGACTGGGTCCTGATGGTGCCCAAGACTGTTATGGGCATCCTGGACAACACCTCTGTGACCATGGGCTATCCCTTAAGAAATCGTGAACCACCCAGATGCTATGTGGGGGATGTAAGCAGTCTGTCATCAAGATATTAAGCTTGCTTTGCTTGTCATTCAACATAGCCTCTAAGCTGTCAGGGTGTTATGAAGATGATATTCATCAGCAAAAGGAAACCTAGGACCCAGAGCGCCTCCAGTGAACATTGTACACCTCACCCTTTACTTCCTAATACCACTAGAGAAGCACTTTCATCCTTAAAAAACAGGTCTTGATTTTTCTCATCAAAAATCATCCTAAAGATGTCAAACAGCAATTTTACTGCCAAGGGAAAACAGAGGTATAAAACAGGAAGTTATAGGCAGAGCTTCACAATCTTGGTTTTCCTGTATTCTGACATAACCCTCACGACAGAAAGGAAGTCTTTTAATTCCTCAGTTGCTGGCTTCCTAATTGCATGTCACTTCTTATTTCCAGAAAATGCTTCATGCACTGCATCCCTCTGCTGTAGCGTCAAGGAAGAGGGCTTCAACTGATTCTTGCCTGAGCTCTTCCAACTCTCGATAGTTCTTAAATCTGAGGGATATGTCTCAACTGCAGAAGAATGACAAGAACGTGACACATTTGTTTTTTTGGATGAAAATGTGTAGGAAGTAACTTTGGCCCTAGTGCTATAAAATATAGCACCCCTTAATATAGCATCATAGCCAAATGTATATATTAACTGGCTTTGGGTCACAAGTAACAGAGACATGATTTAGCTGATGAAAACACTTGGAAAACATTCAGGATCTAAAAGCAAAAGCAGGCCTGCCACAGGATTGGCTGACCTAGCAGCTTCAGATTATCACAAAGGATCTTCTTTCTAGGTCTCTGTCATTTACAGTGTAGGCTCCATGCTGTAACTAGATCCTGGTGTTCATTAAGGTGGTGCCATAGCACATGAAACTTCCTGTTTCCTTAATAACTTTGTTAGAACAGAGAGAAAGAGAGAAAGCCTTTCCTTTACGGCTTCCTTTTATAGCTGAGAAGGTTCTGGAAATTGCGCTCTGATGTCTCATTGACCTGATTTCAATCACTCACCTAAACCTGAACAGATGGAGATTTCTTGGGAAATACTGTCTTCTGAATGCTTAGGTAGGTAAAGAGATAGTTATGGTTGGCATAGAATATTTAGTGCCCATTCTGAAAGGGAAACAATCCTCTCTAGTGAGGACTAATAGAATGTGAACAGTCACTCAGATGTTCAGCTTACATTAAAATCTGGCTATAGGGATGGACAGATAGTTTAGCAGTTAACCCACTTGCTTGAGACACTTAGGGACCTAGGTTCAAGTCCCCAGTAGCCACATAAAGCCAGATGCACAAGGTGGCGCATGTGTCTGGAGTTTGTTTACAGTGGCTAGATGACCTGTTGTGCCCATTCTCCCTCTTTCTCTCTCTGCCTCTTTTCCTTTCCCTCTCAAATAAAAAAAAAAAAATTTAAAAATAGCTATATGTAATAGCTAAGTAAAAGATTACTTCACCATGGTCTATCTTTTCAAAGGTAACATTCTTGACTTCTTTCTTAATAAGAATAATTAACAATGATTAAGATAGTGGCTACCAGCCGGGTGTGGTGGTGCACGCCTTTAATCCCAGCACTCGGGAGGCAGAGGTAGGAGGATCGCTGTGAGTTCAAGGCCACCCTGAGACTACCGAGTGAATTCCAGGTCAGCCTGGGCTTATAGTGAAACCCTACTTCAAAAAACAAACAAACAAAAAAAGATAGTGGCTACCTAGGAAATCTGGAATCTTCTAGGATATTTGGAGAAGAATGGGAATTCTATGTTTTTCTATTATTCACTTTAAAGGTTTACATATCTATCTGGGGGAGATACCAGGCTAGACCTTTCCCACTTCAGCTAATTCTAGATGTGGGGGCTTCTCTTAAATGATCTTTAACTTCTCCAGGTGTCTTGCTTTGCAGGATCATAGAGATCTAGAGCTCATTGGTTCTTTGGGGCAAGAGGATTTTATATTGATTTGAGGTTGATAAAAAACTAACCAAACTTTTGCATCTCAGTTGATGACACTCATGTTGGTGTAGTAGCCACTGATCAGTGCTAACTGCTGTCAAAGGGAGATCCTCTCTGAATACCAGAGAAGAGAATAGCTGGTGTTGCTCATCTCTGTGGGCATCACTCAGGTGAGCGTGTGATCTCGAACTGCACCTATGGTGCTCCTGTCAGTAGCAATGGACAGCTGGAGATGAGGCAGGGCCATCTACGCATCATGACTTCACTCTAGTCTGCAGTGTCTTCAACGTAACATTTCGTGTCCCAAGTTCAGTCAGTATCCATGTGTTTATTTTTGTCTCCTCAATATGCTCTTGTTCATTGAGATTCATTTCATAGCTCCTTCCTTGATTTGCTTTGTTTCTGTCTTCCTTTTAGAGTTTTGCACCTTAAGAGTCAAGGAGAGACTACTGCTGCCAAGCATCTGTTTATATATGCCTGCTGGCTGAACCACTTGCTTCACACTTTTTCCTAAATTCTAGTCATTTTCAGTGCTTTTCATTTCAAATTAGTCCCAGTATTCTTCTCTGAGAAGGACATGCATATTTTTTATATGATGAAATAATAAATCAATATGATACCACCTGTCATTTATTTTACATTAATGGCTTTGAGCCACATAGATTGCGTGACTCTCAGAGAATCTTTCTAACTTTCCTGACAGTAGAGTGAACTCCAGATACATGTACCACAATGTACATCTGGCTTATGTGGGTCCTGGGGAATCAAACCTGGGTCCTTGGGTTTAGCAGACAAGCTTCTTAACCACTGAACAACCTCTTCAGCCTTCATTTAATACACTTTTAATTAACAGAGCAATAATTTCTTTGACTTCTATAAATACTTGATCTTTTAATAAATAATATTTTATATATGCAATAATTTGGATAGTGTTTAATGTTTTGAGATATTACAAAGTGTTTATTTTTATCTCAATTATCTTTAGCCTATGATGGCAAATGTAATTATTACAACTATCATAAAAATGTTTAAATAAAATCTGAAGCTTATGCAATCTAATGGAAGTTGTGCTTAGACAAAGATAATACAATTCCTAAACACATACTGATTCATAACCCAAATACAAGTACTTATTACTGGGGACTCCCCTTTACTAAAATTTAAATTTTTCTTTGACTCTACAAACAATTATCCTTGGAAGAGTCTTTATGCTTTAAGAAAACATTTAGATATGCCTAAATAAATAAATATATGATTCATGATCTCCATCTCAAGGAAAAATGCTAAAATGGATTTTGTTTCTTTTGTGTGAATAGGTGCCTACCATTATATAATCTATGGCCTGTTTAGTTAAGGGTAGATCCATCTCACTTTGGTTGAAGAGCAATGTTGCTTTCTTAAAATTATAGGCTAATTAGTTTCTAAGACACTCCATCTGAAAGGTAACTCAATGCCAATTAACTAGGTGATGCACTGCAGACATTTTCCCAGGCTTATAATTCATGAGAAAAGGGGAAGATTAAGTTTGAGAAATAGAAAAGAAGAGAAGCAGGCCTTTGTGCAATTTATTTAAATGTATCTAAATTTTTTCTTTTTTTTGTAATTTTTGTTTATTTTTATTTATTTATTTGAGAGCAACAGACAGAGAAAAAGAGGAAGATAGAGAGAGAGAGAGAGAATGGGCACGCCAGGGCTTCCATCTACTGCAAACGAACTCCAGACATGTGCACCCCCTTGTGCATCTGGCTAACGTGGGTCCTGGGGAATCGAGCCTTGAACCCAGGTCCTTAGGCTTCACAGGCAAGCACTAAACCATCTTTCCAGTCCTCTAAATATTTTCATAAAGGATAAAGAGCCTTACCAATGGTAAGACATCTAGGAGTTGCCCTGGCACCACTGACCAGGTGGCCTAGATATTGCTAGGAGCTGACCTGGACTTCACAGCAAGGTATTTGTTCTTCTGTTGAGAACAAAAACAAACAAACAAACAAACAAACAAACAAACAAACAAACAAAAAACCAAACATCAATAAGTCATTGAACACTAGCATTGAGCAAGGCTTCTCAGAGACTAGGATGAGGGGAACCACACACACACACATAAACATACACACACACACATAAACACACACACACACACACACACACAACCACTTATAACCCTGCCTACACCCAAATAGCCTGAGGTGACTGTGTAAGGGAAATGCTAAGAAATCCAATCCAGTTCAGACTTCCTGAAATTTCCCTTAAATCACAGACTGCAGCCTGCCTATTGCAGTGTGTTCTCTCTAGCATCACCCTGCTTTGATGTCCTGTGGTTCTCCGTGGCATGTGGGCTCCTTATTGTGATGGAAAATAAATCCAGCTTGTTCAACAAGTGTGTTCCTAGTTGATTTTCTCTAGGAGGCATCGCCAGATTTTGTTATTCATCTAGAGAAGGAAAAAATGTAAGCACAGTTTATTCCATTAGTAACATCTATTAGTGAGACTTTACCACCTGGGAAAAACCTTCAGAAATAATGTTATTTCTGGATTTTTTTTTGGTAGAACTCGTGTGCTATACATAAACATGTCCTTCACATAATATTTTGGTTTTATTTCTCTAGAGAACAAATAGTAATGTAGGTTCTCTAAAGACTACTTTTTCCCAATTATGGATTTTTTTTTTTTTAAAATTTAGAACTTGTACCTTACTACAAGGTCAATAGGAAAGACTTCGGATGGATTTCTATGTGTGTCCAATGGTTAAATTAAAGCTGTCTTTGGCCTTGCTTAAAAGCCTACTCTCTAAAGACCAAACCTGCTATTCTTACATATATAGCTTTGAGAACGATGCTTATTTGTGAAATGGGAAGGACAATAGTACTTAACTTAGAAAAATGTTAAAAAGATTGAGGGAAATGATGTTTCATATTTTCAGCACTAAATGCATTTTGCTGATAATGATCTTTGTTATTATGACTTATAAATCTTTTAACTCATGGAACAAACTACGTAGTTAGTATTTCAAACCTCAATAATTCTTGGGACGGATCTCAAATCTGACCAGCTTATGGTTTCTTTTTTGATACTTGATACTGTCTAAGTTCTATTGGATGTATAAAAACGTTGTGTGGCACTTTCTGTAAGTCCTTCACACAGCTTTTCATGACCGCTCCTTCGATACCTCCTCCAACCTTTCTGAGCTGCGGTTAGGACTTGAGCACCTATAAGAGTCCTCAGCTTTTGTAAGAAAACCGCAGTTCTACCCCCAGCTGAGCTGACTCAAAAAGTAAGTGGCTTTGGGTTTATCTGGGACTTTAGAATACAGCACCCCAGGTACTTACCAGGAGTATTATCTCAAAGTGTCTGCCACTTACAGTGTATTAAAAGCTCAGCTCAGAGAACCAATTCTTAAGTGCAGGCAATCCACTTATTCTTCTATGTTTTCTAAAACCTGTCCTAGACTCAAGACAGAACAGAGGACAGTAGAATGCTTACATTGTACTATTTTTGCTCATGGAGGTTCCTTTCAAAAGTTGTATTCTACAATTGTGCTCTTAACTTGCACTGAAAATGTTTCAAACCAAGGCCTTCACAGACTTACTGTTAAATCCAGTGATTGGTTCTGTCTTAAAAAAAAAAAAAAAAAGTGTGTACTCAATAAGTGTTTGTTGAAAAAAATAAAATAAATAAAATAAGTGTTTGACGAATGAATAAATACACCAATTAATAAATGACTTAGTGAGTTTCGTCTTCAAGATGTTCATATCCTCTTCACTTGAAGATGAGGCCCTTCTCATGAATTTTAAGGCATCTCACAAGCAATTTTGAAATGAATTATACTGAAGTATATCGTTGGTAGATGTATCAGAGAATTTTATCATGGGCCTATATTCAATTGAAACCAAGGTAGTCAACCCCAAAACTTCTGTGTGATTTTACTTCTTAGCCATGGCCCCTTTCCCATAAACCCTAAGTACTCCTTTGTCACTGGCTGGGTTTGTTTTTCTCTTTGAAATAATCATATAATAGCATCATTCCAGATGTAACTTTTGAGACTTGCTTTTTCATTCAGCATAATGTGTTGGGCCTTGAGAAGCCCGGAGTGAGGCCTAGTGGAACTTCCTGAGCCTAGCTAAAGTTTGCTGATCTGCCTCCGGCCAGCTACGCCTAATGGCTTCTGGCCTGCTACTTCCACATAGGAGTTGGAATTCCCGCCATGCTTGGGACCAATCATCTCAAAAGTCATGGTTTGCTATTGGCCCTTACCTCTTCCCCCATGCGAGAATCCCACCTTTGTTTCCAACATTATATAGGCAACTGCTTGTAACAATAAAGCGAGTTCCTGCTTCGACAAGACTCCTGACTCAGTGTGGTTTTTCTCTGGTGACTAGGAGAGGTTCTGAGTTGTCCAATGCTCATCTTTCTCCTCAACCCCTTGGGAGGAACCAGCAAGCCTGGTCCCTCCTCAGCACCACCTACCTGCCAGGGAGGAGCCTGGCAATAAGGCATCTGGGATTTTGCATATTGTTTTGTTTCTCTCCCATGTAGCTCCTGTCCCACTGCTATACATATGTTTGGGGTGTGAGTGTGTGTGTGTGTGTGTGTGTGTGTGTGTGTGTGTGTGTATGTGTGTGTACATGCACCCAAGTTTTGTTTCCTGAGCCTAAATTGAGCTGGAATGTAGGGTTGCAAAGCAAGTGTAAGTCTAGTTTTGTAAGAAGCTGCCAGACCCTTTTCCAGAGAGTCTGTCATGTTTGACATTCCCATGAGCCATGTTTGAGCATGCCAGTTACTCTGCCTGCTTGAAAACCCCATGTCTCTTCATAGATGTGTAACAATATCTCATTGTAGCTCTAATGTTCATCCCCTTAATTGCTAGTGATGTTGAATATATATTATTTATTAAAAATATTTTTTATATATTTGAGAAAGAGAGAGAGAGAGAATGGCCATGCCAGGGCCTCCAGCCACTGCAAACGAACTCCAGACGCATGTACCCCCTTGTGCATCTGGCTTATGTGGGTCCTGAGGAATCAAACCATGGTCCTTAGGCTTCACAGGCAAACACCTTAACCACTAAGCCATTTCCCCAGCCTGATGTTGAATATTTTTCAGGTGCTTAACTGCCATTTGTACATCCTCCATCCTCTTGTATGACATCTTTTTCTCATAGGAGAACTGGTCTTCTTGTTTTCTTTTCTTTCTTTAAACTGTGGGGCATTTAGTACTTTGAGTATTATGGTTACATATTCTTTGTTAGATATGTGATTTGCAAATACTGTTTTGCTACTCTGTAGCATTTCTTTCCTTCTCAATAGTCTATTTCACAGACTAAACATTCATGCCTTTGATTTGGTCATTGAATTTTTTTCTATTGTGTATAATGAATTTGTGTATATTTTCTCTTTTGCCATAGAAACCATTTCTCTCCCTTTTCTATCACAGCACTTCCTCCTAATATTTAAGGAAGGCTTTCTGAAGAAAAACTGGGGACTTACTTCACAATTCACTTTTTCATGTTGTCTTAAATCCAGAAAAAGTGATGCTTTGATTCACATTTATGGGAATGGGACCAATGTGAAAACAAAATTCAAAATGCTTTATGTTGCTTTTGAGTCAATAATATCTTTTGCTTGTTTAGATTTTTTTTTTTAATTTTTGTATCTGTTCATTCATTCATTCTTTTTTTTTTTTGAGGGAGGTCACTGGGGCATATGATTGACTATCCAAGTTTAAAGGTGATGTTGCAGAAAGTCTCTGGCAAGATACCTGAAAGCAGAGGCATTTTTTCACTCTGGGGACAAAGAACCTGAGATAGCTCTCCAAAGAAAATTTGACCTCAAACTTAACTTTTATTTTCATTTTGTAGTTTTCACGGGTGAGGGGAGGGGTAATTTAAAAAACAAGGCAATTTGCATATCAATAATTTCTATAGTCAGGCCCCCCCAATAATGAACTCCATTTTATTTTGTTTTAGCCTAAACTGTCTTTCCTTCTTATCATCTCTCTGGGCCCTTTCTGGACCTTTCTCTCTTTGGGATTTTTCCATCTGTTGCAAAGATAAGTTTAGTCCTTGGCAATTGACTGTTACAGTAACTCGGTGAATGATTTCAACAGTTAGCTTCTTTTCTACCACATTCCCTCCTCTTTACTGTCGTGAAACCTTAGGAGTGTGCATGTAACAGCTGGTTCTCCTGACATACCACCTGTACTCTAATTGTTTTCAGTCTAGACGATGAATGTGGATAGGGCGTATTTGATTATCTCTCCTTCTTTTTCTCTCTCTCATACCCTCTTTCTCTGTCTATTTCTCTCTTTTTTTCCATCTCAGAACTTCATCTTAATATTTAAGGAAGGATTTCAGAAGAAGCAACAACTGTAGACTGACTTCACAAGTCATTTTTTTTTTTTTAATATTGGCTTAAATCCAGAAAATGTGATGCTTTTGATTATGGGAATGGTACTCAATATGAAAACAAAATTCAAATTGCTTTGTACTGTTTTAACTTTATAATATCTATTTAGTTTGTTTGTTTAGATTTTTTTTTTTACTTTTGCTGTTTTCTTTCTGTTTGTTTTGTTTTTGTTTACTTTTTCAAGGTAGGGTCTCACTCTCTAGCCCAGGCAGACCTGGAAATCACTGTGTAGTCTCTGGGTGGCCTGGAACTCACAGTGATCCACCCACCTCTGTCTATCCACCTACCTCTGCTTCCCAAGGGCTGGGATTAAAGGCATGCACCATATCACAAAGTTCTTATTTATTTATTTATTTTTTAAAGTATAGGCTCAATCTAGCCAAGACAGAACTTGAATTCATTACGTAGTCTCAGATTGGCCTCAAACTCATAGAGATCCTCCTAACTCTGCTTCCTGAATGCTGGGATTAAAGGTGCACACCACCACATTCAGCAAGTTCTTTAGATTTATACATTTTGATTCCTCTTGAAGAGACCTAAGAATCTACTGAATTGCCACTCATAGAAATACCAATATTGACTTAAAATTCAATAATTTAATAACATACTTTGATTCATTTTATAGGACTTTATTATTTTTAAATGTTTTGTTTGTTTGAGCAAATGAGATAGAAGGAGGGAGATGGAAGAGAGAGAGAAAGAAAGAGTGAGAATGAGTGTGGGAGGAACTCAAGCCACTGCAAAGGAACTTAAGACACATACACCACCTTGTACATCTGGCTTTATGTGGCTACAGGAGAATCAAACACTGGTTCTCAGGCTTTGCAGGCAAGTGCCTTTAACACAGAGCTGTGTCTCCAGCCCCTGAGGACTGTGACCATTCTTCACTAGTTTCATTTTCTTAACATTGTGCTAAAGTGATGAAATGATAGATGGTCCTGGAGGACTTGGCCCAGCCATGTCTCTGCTTCTTTTTATCTTATACTAACCTGGGCATCTGAAAGCTGCACAAAAATATTTCTCTATTTATAAAGATACTTCTCTGAAAAGGAAAGAACTTTAGAAATGCATGAAGCTCGCTACATGAGACTTTCTGAGTGTACACGAATCAGAATTAATTTAGAAAATTTCCATGGACCTAGGTAGGATCTGGGAGTCAGACACACTGACCTTGTAGTTTCTTAGGGCCCTATCTTACTTATATAGACACACGTGTGTGCATACACACACACACACACACACACACACACACACACACACACACAATCTTGCATATAGAAAGAAAGAACTTCTGTAATGTGTACCAGCACTGAATTATACATTTATACACACTGAGTTTATTTGGGCCAGAATTTACAAGAGGAGTCACAAAATTCATAAGGGAGCCACTGGGGCACATGATCTAAGTCTAAAGCTGATGCATACATTTTAGCGGTAGAACAGGTGTGAACGCAAGCGTGACACACACGTATTGCAGTGAGAAGACAGACTGCAGTTATGTCAGGAAGATGTGAGAGACATGCTGTCAGAGATGCGAATTCAAGAGAAGTATAACCCAGATTGCAACGAAACAGGGAGGAAAAAAGTGTCTCATTCCCCCAAGGGAAAGGCAAAAATAAAAACAGATGCATACTGTTTCCTGACACTTGACACCCCAATCCTAACCCCAATCTGGCCAACTCTCACATGAAACAAACTCTTATCACGAGCTAAGGCTAACTGCTTTCAGGGGGACTTGTAGGGTGACTGTCCCCATACCTGTGTGAATGCGTGTACATGAGCATATGTGCCTCTGAGCCTCGTCACCTGTGTCAGCTTGTGCGTATGAGGATGTGCTTGTTTGCCTGCTTCTGCCTTTGCCTCAGAGGGTCACACAACCCTGGGACTTCACAGGTAACAAGTCACATGCAGCTGGTGACATACTTGGAAGTAGAAGCTTGAATGATGTCCCGGAGCAGGTGATGAACTTCGAAGACCCAGTATGACTTCTGCATGGTGACAAATGTATCAAGGAGGGGATGAATGGGGACCCAGCTATGCCTCTTCAACACACACACACACACACACACACACACACACACACACACACAATCTTGCCTAAAAAAGGGCGGATACAGACTACAGAAGTTCTGAAGTTCAAAGCACAGCAGGACAGTGGCATGGGGGTGAGGCATGTTGCTGTAACTGTGTCCTGTTATCCCTGACACAAAGGAGAGAAGTCTGCAGTTTGAGGGTCCTTCAGGAAGGTCTTGTGTGAGCAAGGGACTCAGGCTAATGGAGGGCAGGAGTGACCTCACTTCCTTGACAACAGCCATCAGAACTTGAAGGGCTGGTAACCATGCAGTCACAATGGAGAGGTGACCTCAAGCAACTGCGTTACCTGGAGAACCTAACATTTGTCCAGAGACCCTGGACAGTGAAAGATGTGTTTCTTCCCTTTCTCTCGGTCTGTGCGCGCAAGGCTTAGGAGAGTCTGGCGAAGGGGCCCTTGTCGTCTCTTGAGATGGTGTTTGTGCTGCTGCTGCGCCAAATGTCTCTCCCCACCTACTGTAAGTGACATATAAGTGAGACTGGACGGCCCAAAGTAAGGCCCGTGACGACCAAGAAAACTCTCTCAGCACCTTGGGCTGTCCCAGTCATTCCCTCTCTCTCTTTCTCTCCCTCCCTCCCTACCTCCCTCCCTCCCTCCCTCCCTCCCTCCCTCCCTCCCTCTCTCTCTCTCTCTCTTTCTGTGTGTGTGTGTACATGGAGGAAAATCTCTTTCTGTACACTTTCCACTTCAGTATATAACAATGAGTGATTTAGTTTGTTAATATTTTCTAACCATCCTTCCTTGATCCCTCTTCAGGAGGAACATGAATGGAGAGGCAGGTTTGATCCCTCAAACCCTAACTATGTGAAGAATCTAGTCGATTATCTGCCACCTGCTGTCCTGAATAGTGATTTTCAGTTTGTCGCCAATTTCCTGGCTGTCTATCCAGAGTACACTACCACTTGGGACTTGTTGGACCTCATAATGAAGCGGTGAGTGCCTGTGGACAAGGGCCAAGGAGCTCACCCTTTCCTGTGTCTTTTTATTTCTTTTCTTAAAATAAAAACTTTATGTATTTATTGCGGTGAGATAAGTGAGGCAAAGAGGGAGTGGCATGTGGTGGCTACAAATGGACCCCAGACACATGTACAACTTCTATATGTCCGGTTTTATTTGGGAACTTGAACCAGGGCCACCAAATTTTACAAGGAAACATTTTTAATTGCTCCCCAGCCCACTCCCTCCTGCTGCAGTCTTGGGAGGCCTCTGCCATCCTAAGGCTGTTCCCCTAGACTGTGGTGAGGGATAACCAAGGCTGCACACTGGCAATGTTGGGCCTGGGTCAGATAGGTACAGGGGTTTTCATAGCTGGTGTCCCCTTACTTTCCCCCACCCCAAAGAGCACTGCTCAAGACCACACTTTATTAGGCCTCAGGAAAAGCCCTTTCCTCACTTATAAAGTTTTCCCATTGTGGAAGAAAGAAATGAAAGCTTGTAAGAGCCACTGGGTGGGAAGGGGTATCTTGAAGTACACACTCCCTTGAAACTGACTGATTACCCCACAGAGAATGACAGTAACCCCTCTGAAGAGGTTCCACTGTGGAACAGGGGTGTGGAAGAGGGATATATAAGAGGATAACATAAGAGAGGTATAACCAACATGTGATTAGTTCATACAATAGAGTCCATAATAGATAAGAAAAAAAGAAGATAACAGATACCATCTAGCATACCTAGCCTAAATATTACATGATCAAAGAGTTCACCTAGGGCACTCCAAGGAGCTCTGTCCAGACACACGGAGATGTCTAGGAAGGGGAAGCTTGGGTTCTTTCATGGCCCAGACACTCAGTCACACATGTGCCTGCAATTTTCCAGGCACTTAACATGTAACACAGAGAATAATCAACACACCACTTTTCCAGCTGTCTTTGTTCTGGGCTGTTAATCTGTGACTCTAGATGTCCTAAGACTTGTGGGGGGGGGAGGTAGAAGGGGGCAGAGGATCTATGAACTGATACCCTGTTGACATCCTTTAGGTACCCACGTTTTCAGCTTCATAATGAATCTGAGGAGAATCAAAACATGTGAGTGGGCTTTGGGTAAAGAGAGAGGTAAGCTTCCCTTTGCAGTGTGGGATGGCTGAGGAGCTATTGTTGGAGGCCTGGGAAATGGTCCTCACCCTCTTCTCGTGATTTCCACGAGAGGACTGAAGCCTGGGTCTTCACAAAGGCAAAGAAAAACAGAGATCTGTGGGTGGAGTTTTCAGTGCTAGCGGGCAGAGGGAGGATGGCAGCTGAAAACAAAATTCCATGCCCACCATAGTCTAAACCAGGCCAGTGTGCACAGTACTGTCTTCTGTTCAAGCCAGGGACAGAGGGCATCAGGATCCGGTGTCCACATGGACACCAAGCCCTGCTCACCATGTCCAGCTGCATATGACCTGGGGTCACTGTCCATGCAGAACCATGTGACAGTGATATATAAGGAAGAGATCAGGCTTCTGATTCTATTTCCGGTCTCCCTTCCCACAGTGCCTACATTTACTTCCTGTCAGAGTGGATAGAAAAATTTCCACAAGATTTCACTGAGAATCCAGATATGACCGTGGTGAACAAGCTGATGGACTACCTGAACCTCAACACGCCCGGTTCAGAACTACTCAAGCAATTCCAGTCTCTATTCCCAGTGTTAAACGAAAAGAACAATGACACCAGTGCCTCACAGGAACCGGCACGTGGTAGGTGCCTGAGAATGTGAGAGGATGGTTCAGTGATGGGTACTGTAAATAGGCACCTGAAGGTGGCATTTGGCCTAGAACCAGAGCTGGACCCCAGGCTTGTGAGGTGTCCTGTGGGGGGGATAGGGACTGGACATTCTCTAGCAGGAAGGGGTCTTGTGTGGCTTTAGAAAAAGTTGGGGAACACAGTGTTCTTGACAAACTCTTGTCACCCTGGAACTCCTATACTACCTTGACTTGTAGAGGTGAATCCACCTAAAGTGAGTCTCTTTCTCTCCGTAGCTTTGGGGCTCCACGACACAGGAGATGCCGAGCTCCAGGCACCCAATGATTCATCTGGGATGGCTGAAACACTGGATGGAAGAACAGCAGGACTCCAGGAGGAGCTGGAACCATCCAGTGATCTTGTTGCAGGAACATCGGCAGCAAGTACCCCAGCACTTCTCCTGAAGACCGTTGGTGTAGTGCATCTTCTGCCTCCTTTGGCCCCCACTCCATCTATGCGTTTAGAAGCGCAAAATCCTCAGAAGCGCCATCAGTCTATGACAGGATTATTTGAGCCAGATCACCTCTGGTCACTTCCCAAAGTTGATATTTGAGTGCTTTAGGCCTCTACTTAGCAGTCGCAGTTCTTGCCTCTGCGACAATATACCCTCTTAGGAAAGATACTTATTTTACTTTGTAAGGTTCATTTATATAGTTTATTGACGTATTCCCATTCATTCATTGTTTTAAATAAAATCATATAGTTCACTCTAATTGCCTGGCTCAAGGTCATGAAGCGACTCCTTGCATGCACATTCTCTAGCAAGGTCAGCATTTAGACTGCTGCCCCAAGACAAGTTCCTGGTTCATGGAGGTTGGCAGTCATGGGGGGCATGACGGGAATGTGTGAGTGAAAGAATGCAGCCTGTGCCTTGAAGGACCACAGATGCCCTCCGCAGTGGATTACTACCCTCGGCCGGGTAGTGCACGCAATGGTTAAGGACATGAAGTATGGCATCAGGCCAACCAGTCGCATTGACAGAGACTTCGAACATAGTTTAGGGCACTTGTTCTGTCAAACTGGGGCATGCTCCCACTTGGGAGGGATGGAGACAAGGTTAATGTCACTGTGTGTGGCTTTCTCTGTGCATCCTGACCACAGAGCTGTGTGTACACACTACACAGTATACATATATTTTTTTGCATAATTTGACCTGAAAGAGGTGATACTTCAGCAGGGATTTTTATTCCACTGAGGATTTTAAACAGATGGTAATTTTTTTCCTTTCCCATTTTTTGTTTTATGGGCAGGGTGTCAATTTTGCCCAAGGTCACCAGGGCCTCACTCTGTAGTCTCAGGCTAAGCCTTGACATCATGCTCATCCCCCACCTCAGCGTCCTGAGCGCTGGGACCTGGGTCATGGCACCACCACACTGGACTGTGATGGTGAGTTTCTTAAAGTGCTGCCAGGGTTTCTATGCTCCTGGGGTTGGGCATGAGCTGAAGTTGCCAGGCCCATGGAAAAGTTTGTGAGAATGGCCTGGAGGCCATCTCACTCCTCTCTATGTGCAGGCCGCCTTCAGCTGACCAGGCCCTGGGGTCACCATCCTGCAGCTGAGTGTGGGGGCTCACACCCAAAACCCCAGCCCTCAGGAGGCTGAGGTAGGAGGGTCATTGTGAAGTCAAGGCCAACCTGTACTCCCCAGTGAATTCCCATTGAGTATGGACTACAGGGATAGTTCCTGCCTCAAACCACGACAAAACTGACCATCCCAGCACTCCCCTTGGCATCTGTGAAGGCATCTGCCATGTGGCTAGCAGTGAGTTGAGCAGGGCATCTTGGCGGTAGGGCAGCTCATCTTCCATCTGCTGAGGAAGGTAGACCCCATCACCCGTCTCCCACGATTTGGCCCTGGTGATGGCTCTGCATGTGTGCATGGCCTTGGCGCAGGGGCCGCAATCTGCAGAGTCCCCGTGACCTCCCGAGGAGGTCAGTCACACGTCCAGTCCCAGAGGCATGTGTTCTAGCTCATCTGATGGAAGGAGAGTCAGAGCTGAGGAGGCTCAGCTGAAGGAAACCCATGCAGACTGGGAGCAGGGTCAGGCTTCCTGGAGAACTTGCACACAGCGTCAGTCGGCCTGATAAATAACCTACACCGTCCAGCTCACTTACATAGCTTGTGAGCGTGGTGGTGGCAGAAAGACTCGAGAGGAGGCTGGGGGCTTCAAGTCCAGAACCTTGGGACCCTCTGTGCTGTGCAGACCGAGCAGCAGAGGTGCTCCTATGTTTAGGTCTATATCTGTCTCTTCAGGTCCATTCCTATATGTATTTGTTTAATTTGGAAATGATACTAATCACTTTAACTCAGTTACTTCTAGGAAGACCCAATCTGCAAATACAGTCATTACGCAGTCCTGGTAGGTGAGAGTCCAGTCTCTCTCTTTCATGTATGTGCAGGAGAGAGGAGTTTAATTCAAGCCATAGAAATAATTTATTAAATTAATGATCTTTTTGTAGTTAGGTTTGCATTGCTGGTAGAAATCACTCAATCAATAGAAGCTTGTGGGCAAAAAGAGGTTTATTTTTGGCTTATGGGTTTGAGGGCACATTCCATGATGGTAGGGGGAAAATGATGGCATGAGAAGGGGGTGGAGATCACTTCCTGGCCAACATTAGGAGAACAACCACAACAGGAGAGTGTGCCAAACACTGGCATGGGGAAACAGGCTCTAATACCCACAAGCTCACCCCCAACAAAACACTGCCTCCAGGAAGCTTGAATTTCCAATTGCCATCAGCTGGGGAGACTAGCATTCATAATACCTAAGTTTATGGTGGGGGGGGGCACCTGAATCAAACCACCACAGATCATTAAAAAATTGCAACCAATTTAAAGCTGTAATGCTGACTGCTTATTCCTATAGTCTTCCTCTAGAACTAGTCCATTCCTATGGAACTGCAATCACACTGCTACACAATTTAGGCAAGTGTAATTATGGGCATTGTCAAAGATTTTACAGATATTGTGGGTGTGGTATAATTGTGTATAAAACTTCTTCAAAATAACTAAAAACACAGCACAGAATTAACTCCACTCTAAGCTATTATCAGTTGTTCATAACAACATCTTAATATGGGCTCATTCATGGTTATTGTATGAACCTTTTCCCTGGTGTGACATGGGTAGACATTTGTTCACTTAAGACAGAGTCCCAATAACAAAGTAATAATTGTGCCACAGTCCAGCTTGGTGATTCAGTGGGTATTACATTCTATCTTCATTTACATACAATTAGAAGTATACTTTAAATTTTCTTGGGACCACTTTTGACCCTTTCAATTAGTTACAAGTATATTATTTAATTTTCAATTAGAGTTTTCCTGTTATCAGTCTGTTGAATATAGGATTACCAAATCTGATATCTAGTTGATTATACTCTAGTGGATAAAGACAATATTAGTTACAAAAATTGAAAACAGGGCTGGAGAGATGGCTCAGTATTTAAGAATATTCCCCATATGTGGTAGTTTGAATTAGATGTTTCCCATTAACTCATTCTGCTGAATGCTTAGTCTCCAGTTGGTAGCAATTTGGGAACTGGAGCCTTACTGGAGCAGGTGTGTTCTTGGGGGTGGGTTTATCTATATTGTAGCCAGATCCCCCTTGCCTGTTTTTGGCACAATCTCTTTCTGTGGTTGTCCACCTGATATTGGCCAGGAGGTGTTGTCCACCCTCTGCTCACGGCAAGTTTTCCCCTGCCATCATGACATTTTCCCTTGAGTCTATTAGCCCAAATAAACGCCCCCTTTCCCCTCACAAGCTGCTTTTTGTCAGGTGCTTTGTGCCAGCAGCTAGAAGGTAACTGCAACACTACCCAAGCATGAAAGCCGGAGGAGATCTGAGAAACCACTTTAATTCAGTTCCCAGGATCCACATAAATAGCTCCAGTTACCCCCCCCCCCCACATGCCTGTAACTCCACTGCTATAGGGGAGCAGAGATCCAAGCATTGTCTGAGCCCACCGGGGAAAAAATGGCAAGTTCTGGGATCATTAAGACTCCGGGTTCAAACAAAGACCAAGCAGAAGGGCAATTGAGTGGGACAACCCCACATTCTGATATGTCCCCCAAAGCGTTGCACACCTCACCACAGGTATGTGCACGTTGCACTGCCAGGTGGCTATATGTGTGATCATCACAAACACACCACACTACACACACACACACAACCATGTTCCACATATACCCCCCACGCATATTACATACACACAGACACCACATTGCACATACACATACATTTTACACACACAGTACACAGACATACGACATTACATATACACACACAAATGCCAAAGACTTTGTTGTGGAATGCGTGCCCTAGCATATGATTTATCATGGTATGTTCTGAGCACAGGAAGATAATTTCTATTACAGTGTGTGGTGGTTTGAATAGATGGCCCCCAATATATTCAGCTTTTTATTAGTTTGTAGCTTGTATCTGCAGCCACCTGGCTGGAGGCAGTGTCACTGGGAGGATCTTAAGGTGAGGTGGTGGGTTTCAGATTTCAATCTAAAGATATGGAAAGTGTGCCTAGCTGGAGTTCCGGAAGTATATTTTGTTGTGTGTCTTTTAGACCTGTGCTTCTGTCTCTGTGCTTGGACCTGTGAAGGCAGGCCAGCTTCTTCCGTCATTATGGAACTTCTCCTGGATCTGTAAGCTTCCATAATTAGCCCTTCCTCTATAACTGCACCTGGTCTGAAAGTTCATCTCAGCGAACCTGAAGCTGTCTGCTGCACAGTGCTGCTTGGTGGAGTGTTGAACAAATATTAGGTGATTAGATTTTGTTGGCTGATGATGTTGTGGAGTCCTATATCCTTGGTGATTTTATGGTTAGTTGTTCTATAAATTGTTGAGAATACTGAAGCCTTCAACTGTATATGTTGACTTTTCAGTCGCTCCTTCCAAATCTGTCAATTTCCTCTAATATATTTTAAAGCTATGGTGTTAGAAGAACTCACTTTCTGTTATTACATCTTGATGACTTTTTTCCCTTTTATTTGTTGGATTATTTCTTCTTTTATAAATGTCCCATATTTTCCCTTCTTTGAAATTTATTTTAGTATCAGTATAGTCACTCTGACTTTATTGTGTTATCATTTGCATTCCATTAACTTTGTATAATTTTATTTATTTATGAGAGAGAGAATGGGGGTACCAGGACCTCTAGCCATTGCAGATGAACACATAAATGTGCCACCTCGTGAATCTGGCTTAAATGGGTTCTGGGGAATGGACCCTGCATTGTTAGGCTTTGCAGTCAAGTACCTTAACTGCTAAGCAATCAGTCCAGGCTCCATTTTATTTTTAATCAGTTTATTCTATATCATTCTAACAAAAGCAAGTTTTCTATAAGACAGCATATAGGCAGTTTTCTTTTTTTAAGAAAAAAATCAATACTGGTTATCTTTTACTTTAAGTAATATGTTTAAACAATTTAGATTTAATGTTAATGTAATATTCAAATTTAAGTCTATTTTTATGTCTTTTCTCTTTGTCTCACTTTTCCATCCTTTTTGAATAACTTAAAAATACTTAAGATCATGCTTTCTTTATTGCTTATTTTCACGGTTTATGCAGTACCAATTTTATTCTTAGTGGTTGCTTTAAGGATTACGGTATGCATACATACATAGCTTTTGTGTTCTGCTTAGAATCTCTGTTGAAGTATAGTTCAGAAAACCACCTGTGGGTCCCTTTGTTTTCTTTCCTCATTTTAATACCTAGTCTTAAATATTGTACCTACAAGCACTGAAGATCCTATTGGATTGGTCTTTATTTTACAATGATGAGGATTGAACCAGGGGCCTTGCAAATAGGTGAAAGTTCAACTACTGATGTAGATCCTCTCAGCCATGTATTTTTTTTTCAAACACCAAGTATGTTTTAAGAAAGTCAAGCAAAGAATATTGTAAATTATTTATCGGAATAATTGCCGTTCCTGATATACCAGCTTTCCCTTTTGACTCTTTTCCCTTTTATCTGAGTATTTCCTTCAGCATACCCTTTACTGCGAGGTAGGACATTGGCCACAAGTTATTAGTGTTTGTCATCTGAGAAAGTTTTCATTTTCAAGAATTTTAGATTGACAATTCTTTCCTCTCAGTACTTTAAAAATGTGGTTTCAAGTTTGTTTTCTGTGGTTACTGATGAGAAAGCCACAGTGATTCAAATCCTTGTTCCCATGGAGATAACCTTTCCCCTGCTACTTTCAAGGCATTTTCTTTGGGATTCCTTTTTAACGGTTTGAGTGTATGTATGAACATAAATTTCCTTACATTTATTTTATTTAGGTCTCACCGTACCTTATGTATGTCATCAAATTTAAGACACTTTTATCCCTTGTTTATTTTCTTCACTCCGCTCCTTCTCCTCTTATTCTGAGTTGCCGATGACATAAATAGCAATATGTTGATGTTGTGGTAATAGGTCCATGAAGCTATGGTCATTTTGTTGTAATTCTTAAAAAGTATTTTTATTTACTTATTTGTAAGCAGAAAGAGATAAGAGAGACAGACAAAGAGAGGGTCTCCAGCTGCTGCAAATAAGCTCCCAGTGCACATGCCGCTTTGTGCATCTGGCTTTATGTGGATCCTGGGGAATTGAACCCAGGTTAAGGCAAGCGCCTTAACTACTGAGCAATCTCTTCAGTCCTTATTTTTTATTTTTTATTTTTTTTTTTGAGGTAGGGTCTCACTCTAGCCCAGGCTGACCTGGAATTCACTATGGAGTCTCAGGATGGCCTTGAACTCACAGCGATCCTCCTACCTCTGCCTCCTGACTACTGGGATTAAAGGCATGCACCACCACGCCCGGCTTTAGTTCTTATTTTTTTGATACAAGGTCTCACCACATATTCTTGGATGGCCTGGAAGTCATCATGTCTCATAGGCTGGATGATTTCTTCAAAATAATTCTCCTGTTTGATGTCCAGATTGGACTACTTGTATTGATCTGTTCTCAAGTTTGTTGAAGATTTCTGCTATCATTTTTATTTTTTTACTGAGATAACATACTAAGCTATTTATTTGATAAGTTTTTAGCCTTCAAATTTTTATTTTGTTCTTGCAACATTTATTTATTTAAATTTACTTCAGGTTTTTGAGACAGTGTCTTACCATAGAGACCATTTGATCTTCAACTGACCACCCTTCTACCTCTACTTTTCAAAGATTGGAATCATATGTATAAATCAATGTGCTCACTCAGTCTTTTTTTGTTCTAAAACCCTCTTGCTAATTTATTTCAAGTGTGCTTAACATTTCTTGCTGGTGCACTGTTAAAATATCTACTTTTGTTTTGTGATGTTGGGTATCAAACCCAGGGCCTTGTGTATGCCAGTCAAGTACCCGACCATTCAACTGTATTCCCAGCTATAAATTATCAAGTAATTTCAGTATTTATGTGAACTTGACATTGAAATCTGTTTGTTTTCTTTGCCCATGACAGTTGGGATTTTTCCTAGTCCTTTATATATGAGTAATTTCAGGTATTGTAGACACTGAAATATTACTACATACTATGCAATATTGCAGTCTACTGGAGAATATTGACCCTTGTTTTTCCAAACACAATCAACCCAGCTGGGTTTTGGCTGCATATTTTCATTAACCCTCCATGGGAAGTGTTGTCAAAGGTCTTTATATTTTCAAGCCTTTGCTGTGTAGTTTAGATCTTTTTTCACAAGTTGATGACCAGGTAGCCAGTTCTGAGCACTGTGTGGTTTTTTTCTTCACTCTGGTTCAGATCTTGATCTTTGCTATGCTGTTTAGGATTAGATCGCACAAGTGGATCCTGGAGTGAGTACTAGGGATGACAAGTAACATAACAAAGTCAATTTCATGAGCACTCCATGCTCAGTGATCTGCATGGTATTTTCTAGTTCTTTGGGACCCTTGGCCAAAAATAAGACTCTTATCTACCTTAATATGCTATACAATCCCAACAGAACACTGCTGTCTGGAGTCAAGAGATGTGAGGACAGGGAAATTAGAAAAACAATGCAATAGACTTTCCCTCTTCCTCTTGAGGCCATAGCTCTACAACCATGGAGGAATTTTCCTTTTCTACAGTTTCAGTCCAAAGCGCAAGAACTGGAAAGGGCAGTGCTCGCGTGAGTCACTGTTTTCAAACGCCTGAGAACCAGGACCTCCAGTTACAGAGAAAGACTGATGGGGAGAAGGACAGGGGAAGGTAGACAGATAAAGTGAGGCAGAGATAATGCATCCACATTAGCCACCCCACTCCAGGCACTCAAAGGACTGAATGATCTGTGCTCACCTTAATGAGAGTAAATATTCTTTTAATCTTTTCTTCAAACACTAAAAGTTACACCCAAACACATTTGGAGATAATAATTCACCAGCTGTCTGGGTATTCCTTATCCCAGGAAAGGTGATGCATAAAATTTTGCTGTCAGTGGTATGTTGCATTGTTTTTGTTTTCCCCACATATCTTCTCTACCCTTTGTGAGATTGTCTTCTCTTCTCACCCTTTCCAGGACTCCAAGGAAGTGGCTTGATTCTGCCCCATACTCATCATGGACTGTAAGGCTTTTATTTGATCATTAGTATGTTGGTGGACATAATTTATACCCTTTAAAAGGACATCTTAAATACACTTTGTGCTTTGATTTAGCCTTTTTGCTTCTGTTGCCATCTATGTGAACTGGATTTCTAGATCTGGATTGTTTATACAACCAGGTGGAGTCTCAGCCAAAGGATAGATTCATAGCTGAGAAACAATGCTTGCTGTCATATAAACATTTCAGTCTTTTGAAATTTGTTACTTGGCTGGAGAGATGGCTTAGTGGTTAAGGCGCTTGCCCGCAAATCCAAAGGGCCCAAGTTCGAGCCCCAGAACCCACAAAAGCCAGATGTATAAGAGGACACATGTGTCTGGAGTTCATTAGCAGTGGCTGGAGGCCCGGGAATGCCCATTCGCTCTCTCTAAGTAAATAAAGAAAAAAAAATGTTATTATACACCAGGTGTGGTGGTTCATGCCTTTAGTCCCAGAATTCTGGAGGGGAGGCAGAGGTAGGAGTATCACTGTGGGTTTGAGGCCATCCTGAGTCTACATAGTGAATTCCAGGCCAGCCTGGCCTAGAGTGAGTCCCAACGTCAAAAAGCAAACAAAAAAAAATGTTATTATGGCATCATTTCAAAAATAAATAGTGTCTGATTCCCCAGCTAGACTGTTCCACGCGGTGATAGCTACATGAGAAAATCTTTAAGTACAAGAAGCACCTATCAAAGGCTGTGGTTCAAAAACACCAAAGGGCTGGAGAGATGGCTTAGCGATTAAGTTGCTTGCCTGCGAAGCCGAAGGACCCATGTTTGACTCTTCAGGTCTTACATAAGCCGAACACACAAGGTAACTCAGGTGCACAAGATTATACACATGTCTGGAGTTCAATTACAGTGGCTAGAGGCCCTGGCACTCCAATTCTCTCTCTCTCTCTCTCTCTCTCTCTCTCTCTCTCTCTCTCTTACTCTTGCACACACACAGACACATGCATACACACGGCCTATCTGTTGGGCTTTCCTCAAAAAATAAAAGAAAACTGAAGAAGACAGAGGTAGGAAGCCTTCATCCATGGGCGCCCCTCGGGCCTCTGGAGCATCCAGCCTGGACCTCTTGGAACAAGTTCATACCAATAGGATAAGGGATGGGTTAGGGCCAGTGTGAATATTTGCTTTAGTATGAGAGGGATTTTTTTTTGGGGGGGGGTTTGAAATGTGATTCACAAAGGTTCATACTGTGATGACCCACACTCTACTGGGCTTTAAGCTAGGAATCAAATTACTTACGTTAACCCAGATGCTGACTAAGCTGGATGACCTTGAGAAAACTCATTCATCTATTGTCATCATCACTTTTATTATCCGTAAACTGGGACAGGGAGAGGGCCATAAAAGTTGGATTAGCTATTCTCAAAGGTGCCTTTTACAGTGCTGTTATTACTTAAATCTCTTTTTTCCCTTCCTTTCTTTCTTTGTATGGCTATGCAGTTTAGATGTGCCCATTGAAAGAGCCGAGCTATAATACAGAAAATACTTGCATGAAAATACCACTCAGTTACCTGACATTTTACTAAAGCACAGAAAGATAACAAACAGTCCACATCAGATCAGCAGTTCAGGTGTGTGTATCTGATGCCTGCCAGGCTGGAAGCGCACAGACTTCCCTGAGCGCCGCAGCAATTTGGCCATAAGCTGTGTTTGTAGCCTCCTTCTGAGCCTTGTTTGGCCTCTGCCTGCCACTCAAGCCACAACCCTTCCACTTTGCTGAACGAGCCTTGGCAAGGACAAACAGCAATCTCTGGCTGTTGCTACCTACTACCACTTCTGGTCAGAAAGGAAGGTATCTTTGGCTCCTTATGTGCTAATGATGAAAAGTACAGTGTGTACCTCTGTGTTCAGGGTCCTAGAACTGGCCCTGAAACCTCACTGAGCCATTGAGTGGAACAGAGCTCACCTACTTCCATCAATTTCAAGGCAGTACATTAAAACCTGGACCTGGAGACTCGCTCAGCACAGTCCTCTAGTTCCTAACTAGTGGAAGACGGAAGCCTGAGGGGCAGAAGGAAAGCAGACTGTATCATGAAGTACAAGAGTTGTCCCTAAGCTCGCCAGATCAGAAGCAGAAAATTTACCTGGTAGTTTGGTTCCTTTCTCCCCCAATTCTCATCCTTTTCTGCCCATAATAAGTAGTGGCAGAAATCATTTACCAGCAACCAAATTTAAAAGGACCTTTCTAGATAATTAATTGGCTTTTAAACAGCAACAATTAAAACACACTAAGAAAAAAAGTATAGCAAAACACCCCCCTAACACACACACACACACCAGTAGACTGGTGGCTTTCTGAGGATGGGAAGGAGTCTGACAAATCACTCAAACCCTAGGGCTCAGTTACCAGCTACTGTAGTTATCAATTATGTATCATAATTCTTGCTTGTAAAGTCTTTGAAATCTGATAAAAGGCTCTAATGGGGCAAAGAGGTTAAGATATCAGTTTTGACAGAAAAAAAAAATTGTATCAAAGTTTGGCATGCTGTCTTTCATATCTCATTATGCTTAGTTCCTATCCCCTCCACTGCGGAGGCGAGAGATGGATAGGTGAGGAAGACACAGTGAGGATGGAAGAGAAGACCCGCCGTGCAGAGCATCTGTTACAGGTTTCCATGTATGTCTCCCTCGATATTTCCACCATGCCTTTCTAAAAAGAAAAGGTAATGAGGACCAGGAACGCCCGGATGTGAATATAGACCTTTCTGCTCCAAAATACGCCCTGGTGGTTTGAATATAAAATGTCCCTTGGAAGCTCTCCCGTTTGCTTGAATAGTTGGTCTCCAGGCTGGGTCACGGTTTGGGAAGAACCTTTAGGAGGAAGAGCTGATTTCTAGTTCTGCCCCACTTCCTATTCACTATCTGCTTCCTCACTGTGGGGACAGTGCACCTTCTACCTCCTGCACCTGCCCCCCCCCATGCCTTTCTCACACACCATGGTGGATTATATCTTCTGGAAATGTGAGTCAAAATAAATCCTTCCTGCCTTAAGCTGCGTCTTGTCAGTTTGGTTACAGCAATGAGAAAAGTAAGGAATACAGTCCTCTTGGGTTTTTGTTGTTGTTGTTGTTGCTGTTTTTGGTTGTTTGGGTGTAGTGGTGCATGCCTTTAATCCCAGCACTTGGAGGACAGAGATAGGAGGAGTTCCAGGCCACCCCGAGACTACATAGTGAATTTCAGGTCAGCCTGGGCTAGAGTGAGACCCTACCTCGAAAAACCAGGAATAAAGTCCTCTTAAGCACTTTGATTTCTTGTCCCTTGATGCGTGCTCTTTAAAGTGTAGTGAGAGGTGGGTAAGGAGATGAGAGGGCTTTGCCACGTTGGGTAGCCTGCTTCTCTATGAACACTTACCAGTTGCTGCTTGACTTGTTATTCTTGAGACACTGTGAGATCAAGAAATGAAGGTGATTTTCATCAAAGGCCTTAGAATAGGGTAAGAAGAGACAAACAGTAACTGTTTGCAGTGAAGTATTATAAAGCTTCAGATCTTTGTGTACGCAGCAATGAGCAGTGTCAGCTTTAAAATAGCTAAACAAGAGGCAAGAGTTTTATGTTGTCAGTTGGTGCCAAACATTTGTTTCTACCTATTTCTATATCTTCTCTTACTCCTCAATATTTTGGGTTGTGTTGCAAAGTGCTAAGAAAGGGGAAAAATTAGTGAGCTTTCCAAGACTCCCTTATAGTGAATGAAATATAAAAGGATTTCCCAAATAGGTGCATTCACCTGCAGCTTGGGGAAAGAAAGGAGATGGAGACCATGAGCATGTGGGTCAAGCTGGCACACAAGGCTTGGGGCTGTGCTTGTGAAAGGCAGTCCCAGCAGCTGAAATCCCCCTGTCACCTGCAAGATGCAAGCCCCAAGACAGTGGTGGTGAGTGCAGCAATTATGTTAATGGCGGAGTGCTTCTGATTCTTAAGGAAGAATGTTCTTGAACCCAGTAGTTCCCAAGGCACCCCCTGCTTCCCTGTTCTCCATTTATAAGCACTTAGTTCTTTGCCAGACCCCTCCTTATTTCTTTTTGTAAAGGGATATTTTAAACACACACACACACACACACACATACATACATACATACATACATACATACATACATATATATATATATATATATATATATAGAGAGAGAGAGAGAGAGAGAGAGAGAGAGAGAGAGAGAGAGAGAGAGAGGTGAGAGAGGTACAGAGAGAGAGAGAATGGGCATGCCAGGGATTCTAGCCACTGCAAACAAATCCCGGATGCATGCACCTCCATGTGCAACTGGCTTACATGGGTTCTGGGGGATCAAACCTGGGTGCTTAGGCTTCATAGTCAAATGCCTTAAACACTAAGCCATCTCTCCAACCTAGTCCCCTCCTTATTTCTATAGTCCTTTTCTCTGCCCATATATTGGACAGATAAAAAGGGGGTTAGGAATAGAAATTAGGTGGAAAGTGAAGGTAACAAGCAACTGTCCTTGAGAAATCACTCACGAGGCAAGCAACTTGCATTTCTCCAACCATGTGTGGTTTTTATTGCCTTGCCATGAACACAACTGATTTTGAGAGGGTGTACAATCCATTCAACCCTTTGCACTGTCTTACTAGTCTCTACAATCTAGGGAAAGTGGGACAAGTACGAATAAGGGGTTACCTTTCCTCTGTGATGTGTGTTTGGAAGTAGGGAGAATGCTGGCAAAAGATTCCATGAAGGAAGTTGAGTCTTGGTGGATGGTGGCCTATGTGAGAAATGACAGACTACTCCAAGTAGAGGATCACAGGCATCTGAGGCCGGTGAAAGGAGGCATCAGGAAGTGGCAGAATTATGAGTTACTCAGCTTGATGAGAGCAGAGGGTTGGCCGATCTTCTCCCCGGTCCAGGCCTGCAGCATTGGGTACCATGGAAGTTCACACTTCATTATACATAGTGGGGTGGGGAGGATTCTAGGATTTAATACACAAAGTGACATAATTGGGTTGACTTTCAGAAGGACACTCTGGCTGCAGCATTAGGATGGAGAAAGGCACTTTAGGTAGAAGGACACTTGGGAAGTTAAGTGAGAGGTGATTAGAGATAGAGCTTGTTTTCAATGGGCCAAATGAAGGGTAAAAGGTGAGGGTGTGGTAAGAAGGATATACAATCATCCCCTTAGCAGAAAAATCCTTGTGAAACCAAGTGGCTGGGCAGTAACTGAAGAGTGTCATAGTCAGAGAGATTTCCATCTATCTATCATCTGTCTGTTGTCTGTCTGTTAGTCAATCTAGCTACTTACTACCTAGCTATTATGTATCTTCATCATCTAGCTATCATCTATTCATCTACCTTTACTGTGTGAGATTTTTGTTGTTGTTGTTATTGTTTTGAGGTAGGGTCTCACTCTAGCTCAGGCTGACCTGGGATTCACTATGTAGTCTCAGGGTGGCCTCGAACTCATGGTGATCCTCCTACCCCTGCCTCCCAAGTGCTGGGATTAAAGGCATGCTCCATCATGCCTGTTGTGTGAGATTTTAATAATATAACTGTTAAAAGAAAGAAAAAAAGGCACTAGGAATATGAGAAATCAGTAAGTCAGGCTTATTATTTCAAGTTTACGTAAATTATATATTATATTGAAGCATGTTCTAGATTCTTAAAATGATAAAAATTAACACAACAAAAATGATAAGATCGTGTGAGTAGGGTACTGGTAATGTTTTGGTGGATAAGTATGATAGACAGTGTCACGGCCTGTCAAAGATGTGTCGGAGTCTCTTTATATGTTACCTGACATAGCCGAGGGATTTGCAAATAGAATGAAGTTAAAAGTGCAGACATTGTTCTGGAGAGATGGCTTATCAGTTAAGGTGCTTGTCTGCGAAGCCTAAATACCCACGTTTGACTCTCCAGATCCTACATAAGCCAGACACACAAGGTGATGCAAGCTCAAGGTCACACATGTGCACTAGGTGGCACACGCATCTGGAGTTCAATTGTAGTAGCTGGAGGCCCTGGCACTCCAATGCTCTCTCTCTCTCTCTCTCTCTCTCTCTCTCTCTCTCTCTTTCTCTCATTAAAAATAAATAAATGAAAGTGCTGACATTAAGAAATTGTTCCAGAGAACTTGGGGACACACACTGTACTCACAAAGGTCTTTATGATGTAACCAGGAAGATCACAGTCTCAGAGGGATAGAGCTGGGAAAATGGAAGCAGAAGCAAGAGAGGTAGAGGCACAGGAGTGACGTTGGAGAGAAAGAGGGTGACCATGCTGAACTGGCGAAGAGTGACGTGTGAGCCCAGTAACAGTAGTGGCGTCTCTTCTACAGCCTGCAGAAAGCATGCAGTCTTGGCCATTGCTTCTGATGTTTCTGACTTCTCAAACTGAAATATCTATCAGTGCTCCTTCAAGTCACTATGTGATAATTTGTTACAACAGATTAACAGATGAGTGTGATAAAATACCACATGGAATAAGCTGATTCTCTTCACTACATAAAAGTTTTTCCTTTCTTGCATGCCCATGCATGAATGTGTATGTGAGTGAGTGTGTGTAGTGGACTTATGTGTGTGTGTCATTGTGTGTGTGCATGTGAGTGCAGGCCAGAGGAGAAGGTTGGGCGTCCTCAGTTATCACTCATCTATGTGTTCCTTGAACTTGGAGCGGCTGTTTTTTTTGAGGTAGGGTCTCACTCTAGCCCAGGCTGACCTGGAATTCACTATGAAGTCTCAGGGTGGCTTTGAACTCATGGTGATCCTCCTACTTCTGCCTCCCGAGCGCTGGGATTAAAGGCATGTTCCACCACGCCTTGCTGGAGCTGCTATTTTGCATTAGACTTGCTGACCAATAAGATTTATAAATTCCATGTTTGCCTCCCCCCATAGAACTGGTGTTACAGGTGTGTGTGTGGGGGGCGGAGTAGTGCTGGGGAATCAAACTCAGGGCCAACATGCTTGCAAAGGAAGTGCTTTTAGCTGCTGAGCCATTTCCATGGCCCCAAACTTTCACCTTATTTTTGGTATGACCTCTATACCATAAACCTGCTGAAAGACTAGTAAAATTTACAGAAGGTTATATGCACACAACAAAGGGTTAACAACAATAATGTCCAAAGTATAAAATTGATATAAAACTAATATAATATCTTCCAGTGAGTTGTTGGCCAGGGAAGTCCCTGATGCCCCAAAACCATTATAGGCTATTGCCAGGGCTCTTGGTTTCCCACCAGGAATAAATGATAAGACCCTATTGCTGAAGACTCCCCATGCCTGGGCTGCAAGGTCACTAAGAAACAAAACTGGGGCTTAGCTGAAAACCTCCTCCCTGTAGACCAGCTGATTGAAAGCTGGAAAAGGCTGCACTGAGTGCAGCCCAACAGGAGACAGAAGCCATCAGTGGTGAAAACAGTAGACACTGCGAGCCTCAGTTTGGCCAGCCAGGCCAAATGAGCCAATGGGTGCAATAGTGGCATGTCTGTTATGGGGGAAAACAACTGTTCTGTAATTAGACTGGAGGCTTGCTCTGTGGGAGGGAATATATTCTGGGTACTGAAAACATAATCAAAAGTCTGTGGTGGGGGAGGTTATGAGTCTTAGGAGTATAATGCCTGCTCTTTTGTGCTTGAGTGCATGTATTATGCCCACCAAACTGCCCTGTAAGCACTTTACTTAATGTTCATACACATATATTAATGCTACTCTCACTTCTGGTTAGAGAAGCTTCTCTCTTCCTAAGGCAGTGACCACGGGAATGACCCAAAGGCATCATAGTGCTGAGAAGCTGTGACAGTGGAGTGTTCAGCACTGAAAAATATCCATTACACCTCCCAAGGCTCAGGGTCCATTGTGGAAGAGGTGGCAGAAAAACAACAACAACAACAAAAAAAAAAAAAAAAAAAAAAAACATGAGAGCCGAAGGAAGGGTATGACTGCTTACAATGCAATTGTCCAGGCAGAAATTGGCATTGGTATCCATGACTTCACAGCGCCTAACACTACCCTCACAAGATCCTCATAATAGAAGGAAAAGATGATGACATCAAAATAAAAGAGAGACTAAGAACAGGGAAAAGAGATATGATGGAGTATGGGAGAGGGGAGGGAATTATGGTTAATTGTCTGTAAGTATGGAAGCTGTCAATTAATAAAAAAAAAGCTAATCTAAAAAAATGAGCAAAATAGCCGGGCGTGGTGGCACACACCTTTAATTCCAGCACTTGGGAGGCAGAGGTAGGAGGATCCATGGTGAATTCCAGGTCAGCCTGGGCTAGAGTGAAACTCTACCTTGGGAAAAAAAATGAGCAAAATAATAAATTGCTTGTTCTAGAAGAAACACAAATATGCATACACAAATATGTTTGCCACAAAATGTACACTAAAACATTGGGGAGAAAAAACACTTTTTTTTCCCCATCTGGTCAGGAAGTGATGACTTAGTAGATACCCAGGGCTGGCCAAGGTGTGGGGAGCAGGCACTGATGTGAAGTCTAGATAGGGGATAACTATCTAAAAACTTTCTGAAAAGCAGTTTGACAGTTATGTTACTTACGTGCCCTTTGATTTAGTAATTCCATTCGTGCTGTTTCATTTCCTCAGAAAAAGTGACCCCAGTGTACAAGGCTGTCTACTTAAGAGCATTTGTGGTAGCATTGTTTATATAGAAAAAGCAAAAGTACTTGAAGGCTAGCCACACTTGCTTGAATGGTATTTTGCTACATCCAAATAACAGACTACAACGAGACCTGTTTTGTTTTTTTTTTTACAGACTGAGGTAGATATGAACATTTTTAACACAGTAAGTTGTAGGGTGATCTGTACATACTGACACTATTATAAAATGTGTGTGTGTGTTACATACATTTGTACATCTGGAACTCTACATGCACATGTAGTTGGTGTTAGAATATGCACAGGATAATCTAGTACAGTTATAACAGGAAGCTTTTGTATTCTGTTTTATCCTTTTCTATAGCACTTGATTTGCTTTGACAGTGTAGGATTTTAAATTCTGGGGATTAAAAAGCTGTTACAATTGTGAAAATGTACTTCTTGTAGAAGCTTAATGATACTTACCTGAGCATGGTGGAGAACAGTCTTTTTGGTAACAAATGACCAACTTAATAGCCTATGAAAGAATCTTACAAATTATTAGTATTATTATTTGCAGAATAAATAGCATGTAAGTACTTGTTGGATGAATAAAGGAATAAGTAGATGATAAATTGGTATAATCGGTAGTTAAGAAAGGAAGGGCTTTATTTGTCTCTCATAGGATCTAATGGCATTCCTCTGATGAAGGCCTGACATATCTCTGTCCTTTCCTTTTTCCTTCAGGCATTTCCTCAAGTTATCCCCCATGTGATGTTCACATGAGTTCTCAATGAATACAAGCTATAAATGTGACCTATGAGGGAAGCCAAGCATAGTATTTTATATTCACGAGGAATGGATTGTTTTGAGAGAAAAAGTCCAGACGAAATCAGCCACCAACTGGTATCAGTTAAATCAAGTAAGATCTTACAAAGCATTTCAAAACCTGTCCCTTTAGGGGCTGGACAGACGGTTTAGTTGTTAAAGCACTTGCCTGCAAAGTCTAAAGACCCATGTCCCACTCTCCAGATCCCATGTGAGCCAGACACACAAAGGTGAGGCAAGCACAAGTTCACACATGCCCACTAGGTGATTCAAACATCTAGAGTTCAACTGCGGTGGTTGAGGCTCTGGTGCACCAATTCTTTCTCTCTCTTTCTAAAATTAAATAAAATAACTGTCACTTTAAATGTGCTTCTATTTAATTATATAGCATTAGTTAAGTCATATCTACCTGGGCAGTTTTAAAACCATTTTACCACATGTGACTAATTCCCAGTGGGCAGGTGGAGCTCGGTGATGGAAGTGTGATTTGTATTTGAAGACAGTGGAGTAAGATTAAGCCTTGCACTTGGAGGTTTATATCTGTTATCTCCTCACATGCCCCTGAGGGACTCCGACTTTTCTACAGTTCTCTGCACAAGTCGCAGGCATCTGCTCCATTCAGCCTCTCTGTTGATGGAATTTGGAATTGGACTCAGACTGCCAAGTTACCTTCCTGTAAAGAGAAGAACTGTGGTGGTCCATATTTCTTTATGTGGATAGACAGTAAAAGTAAAGAAAGCCTACAGAGAGAGGAGGCCAAAGAGAGGAGCAGGTTTGGAAAGGAAGAAAAGGACGATGGGATATTGAGAGTTGAGGCAGAACCCATATACAAAGAAAGATGCTGATTCAAAGTATACACTACTGCAGAGATTGCCAAGGTGTTCACGGTTCACAGTTCTTTCTTGGCATATGATCATGTGTATTTGCATTACCACATGACCCTTATCCTTAAGCCACCTTGGTGTGATTTCTATTAACTGCAAGGCAAGAGTACCGATTAGCCTGAGAGAAGTGGGAATGTGTTTATCCAGTATCGTCTCAAAGGAAAATCTAAGGTCCCCGGCTAGTTTCTGTTCTCCGGATCTGAGTGAGGATGCAGTCTTGCCACTCTTGCATCTGAGAACTTTTGGAAGCAGGAGACAGTTGATTGCACTGGGGGACTCACATCATTAAGCAAGTAATCTGCTTATGGCCTCACCTCCCACATAACAGATGCACACCTCACAGTACCCTGGAGGCTGAAGGGACCATGAAAACGTCCACCACAGCAGCTCACTCACTGCCAGACAAGAAAGCAAGATCAAACCTATATCCATCCAGGTGTGGTGGCTCACACCTTTAATCTCAGCCCTTGGGAAGCAGACATAGGCAAATCACAATTTGTTTGTGCCCAGCCAGGGACTACATAGTGAATTTTCAGGTCAGCCTAGGCTAAGGCAAGACCCTACCTCGAAAACCAACAAAACAAAAATTCATCCTGTTTTGGGATGAGGAGATGGCTTAGCAGTTAAGATACTTACCTGCAAAGCCTAAGGACCCAGGTTCGATTCTCCAGTATCCTTATAAGCCAGATGCACAAGGTGGCCAATGTATCTGGAGTCTGTTTGCAGTGGTTAGAGGTCTTGGGGTTCCTATTCTGTCTTTCTATCTGCCTCTCTCTCTTAAATAAATAAAATATATAAAAAAATTCAAAAGCTGTGTATGGTGGTGCATGTCTTTAATCCCAGCACTCAGGAGGTAGAGGTAGGAGGATCACTGCAAGTTGAAGGGCAGCCTGAGACTGCATAGTGAATTACAGGCCAGCCTAGGCTTGAGCAAGACCTTATCTTGAGAAACAAAAACAAGAACATAAAAAAACAAGGTCTGGCTAGAGAGATGGCTATGTGGTCAAGAGCACTTCCTGTGCAAGCATAAGGGACTGAGGAGGTCTGAGAGACTGAGTTGGATCCTGGGGTGGGGGGCCACATGAACAGCCAGGTGTGGCCATGTGAGTATATCTCTAAGACCAAGTGCACCTGTATCCCCAGCCCTGTAGGGGAACTGAAACCAGAGAATTGTAGGAGCTCCTGGAAACAAAAAAAAAAAAAAAAAACCAGTAAACTCCAGAACAGGTAAGAGACTATGACTCAAATAAGAATAAGCAGCCAAGGGCTGGAGAGATGACTTAGCGGTTAAGTGCTTGCCTGTGAAGCCTAAGGACCCCGGTTCAAAGCTCGATTCCCCAGGACCCATGTCAGCCAGATGCACAAGGGGGCACACGTGTCTGGAGTCCGTTTGCAGTGGCTGGAGGCCCTGGTGTGCCCATTCTCTCTCTTTCTCTCTCTCTCTGCCTCTTTTTCTGTCACTTTCAAATAAACAAATTAACATAAAAAAAGAATAAGCAGGCAAGCAATGCAGCAGGACACCCCAATTTCTGTTATAAGGGCACATACATATGCATCAAACACACACACACACACACACACACACACCCAACACAGACAAGCAAACCAAACAACAAACAGAAAAGCATGCTCTAAGGGGCAAAGAGACTTAGTTCAGGTTACATCAATTAGCAAGTCCAGAACCAGAACTTTCCTGAATTAGGCTCTTCACTATATACTGCCAGGCAGAGTGAACATTTGTGTTGGGCCTCAGTTTAGGGGGGAGAAAAAAAGAAGGAAAAGAAACAGCAACAACAAAATAAAAACAGTGCTGTGGGGAAACTGGTAAACGTCACGAAGCTCAGCAACTGTTTTGATTCTCTCTCATCTTCTTGGGGAGAGAAAGGCTTACAAGTCTTACTCCTGATTGCGGTATTCTACCAGGCTCCCAGAGCAGCACAGAATTTGGCTGTCAGGCCTTCGTTTCCAGGGCCAATGTAGTAAATAAGATGAAAGCCCCAAGCCTAATTGGAACTTCTTTTGTAAAACAGAATGGAAGGGTCACCGAAATGTCAAACATTTTCTAGCAATCTGGGCAAGTTACCTTTCCCTAAAGCAATTGCCAAATTTCCCCACATGACATTTGCATTGCAGAAGGACTTTTAGGGAATTACAAATCACACCAAGGCAGGTTTTTATCCTCCGCAGTGATGGAGGGGAAATTCCCACTGAGGCTTCGCACATATTTTGTTTTGATTTCTTTCAATCATTTTTGGCTTTAAACATGATTTCCAAACTTTTTCACAAGCTATTTATTCCTTATGTACAGCTTGCTGACACAAAGTCATCCCAGAATCTGAATTTTGACAAATGACTGGGACAAAATTACTGGTTGTAAAGAACTGAAGGGAATTTCATTCTCAATAAAGTTAATAAGCTGACAACACAGCCCTAATCATAGAGGTGTCTTCTTTTGTGCTTAGAGGATGATGACATACGTGCACTCTTCTTTTTATTAAATTCAATTAGTACATATTTCTAATTAATCATTCATTTTTTAAAAGATATGATGTACTATGTGTAGATTATTTTACATCTATCTTATAAGCTTGTCAAAGCTACTCTATAAGGCAGGCATTGTCATTCATGCAAACTCTCCATTTATAGTTGATATTCCAGAGTGACAGAGGTGTTGAGAAACTGAAGATCACACAGCCAGTGCTTGGCTGAGCTGGAAAATAAACCCGAGTACTTTTGACTACAAAACATGTGCTCTTTCCTCTGCCAAGAGACACCCAGCAACCATTCAACAGCAGTGTATTTAGCCATTAGTTTACTTCTCCACTAAATATTTATCAAGTCCCCACAATACATGTATGAGACAGATGGTGGCATTACAAAGATGAATGGCATCCACAGCCTGCACTGAGGTGGTGGAAGCAGTGGTACTTAGAAGGATGACTTGTGGAGCAATGTAGCCACCATGGTCACAAAAACTACTTACACAAAATCAGCCATTGTAAAGACTTACATAATTCCACACTAAAATACTTTTGTTGGCATACTTTACCTTGCTTTGTGTAACCCAAAACAGTAGGGCTCTTTCTTCAATAGCTTTTGGTTTTCTAGGTTGTCATTCAGGCTAGAGATTTGCTTAGGAGCCCAAAACCAGCTAGCTTTTTACCTTATTTATCGACTTTGTTGAATTCTGGGTGAAGGAACAGTATAAAGATTGAACAAGGCATACTGACCTTCCCTCTGAAGCATGGCATGTTTGGAATATGAATCAGGAGCTCTTTGTCTCTTCCAGCTCACTGAGGAGAACAGCACCTTGCTTGCATCTATGGTAAATTTTATTCTTACGTTCTACATAAAACCTCTTTTTAAAGTTTTTATTTATTTATTTGCAAGGAGAGACAGTGAGAGGGAGAATGGTCACACCAGGGCCTCCAGCAGCTAACTTACTCTAGACGCATGCACCATGGAATCAAACCCAGATTGTTAGGCTTTGTAGGCAAGCACTTAAACCACCACTGAGCCATCTATCAACCTGAAACCTCTTCTGTAAAGTATAATTTTGAAAATGAACATTTTCTTCAGGTTTTCACTTTTTTCTTCAGAGAACTTCTGCGCTCCTCCCAGGGACTCAGTAAGGTATTCCTAATCTAGCCTTGTGGTAGTGTTAGAAAAACTGTATTATGTGATGGGCACTTATTTGTAAGAAGACTTCTTAATCTCATGACAAATATAAATCATCTCATCATCTATGAATTAGAGTAAAGAGTTGGTTGCATTCTTCACAAGGCCTGTAAGTAGGATCAAATGATAGACGCTGAGGAGACTCAAAACTTATCGAATCAGAAAACCAGAGGTTGCTGAGAGTTTAACACTAACAGAGACTTATAATATGCCCTCCAAAGCTCGGGGGACATTGTGAAGAGGGAGCAGAAAGAATGTAAGAGCCATAAGGTAGGAAAGTGTACTCTGAGAGAAGCCTTGTTCCCATAGAGACTGACTGGTATAGTCATTACCCCACAGTGAATACTGTTAACCCCACTGAAGAGGGTCCTTAATGGAATGGGGATGTATAAAGCCCAATGGGAATATGGCAATATGTTTGCATATTAAAATATAAATAAAAATTAAAAAAATGATCAAAAAGATAATGTATGCAATATTATTTTGTGAACTCTATCAGATAAACAGTGTACCTCTCAGGGCTAGTGAGATTGCTTAGTGGTTAAGGCACCTGCCTGCAAAACCAAAGAACCCAGGTTCAATTCCCCAGAGCCCATGTAAGCCAGATGCACAAGGTGGCACATGCATCTGGAGTTCACTTGCAGGGGTTGGGTGCCCTGGCATGCCCATTCTTTCCCTCTCTCCGCCTACTCTTCCTCTCAAATAAATAAATAAAAATAAAATATTTTTAAACCATAGTGTACCTCTCATAAAAGTAAACTTAAGGGGCTAAAGAAATTGCTTAGTGGTTAAGGTGCTTGCCTGCAAAGCCTGAGGACCCAGGTTTGATTCCCTAGTACCCACATAAGCCAGATGTATAAGTGGCAAATGTGTCTGGAGTTTGTTTGCAGTGGCTGGAGGCCATGGCACATCCATTCTCTCTCTGCCTTTCCTTTCTCTCTCAAGTAAATAAAAATTTTTTTTTAAAGGAAACTTAAGTGCTTCAAAGCATGTAGTTTATAAATTGCACAGTATATATTCTTCATGAACTATTGTCTGGGACTAGATGGGTGAAGGACGTTGTTTTTGAAGTAAATTCTGACTGGACATCTTCGTGATATGCATGACCTCCTCCAGCATGCTGGCTTTGCAGATTCAGGACTCAAACTCTCTCACTGTCGGGTATACTTGCCCTGCCATTTAAAAGCACATTTATTTTAATGAATTGATGTTTTTAACATGCTAATTCTGATTCAGTGCAACTAGATACCAGTGTTTGGTCTTTTCAGAACCCCAGTGTGTCTCAGACACAATACAAACAAGCTAGTGCTTCCAGAATAGCCAAATTAAGAGTGTAAGAGCCTTTGAAAGAAGTCTTTAATGTTCTAGACCCCTGGCTGGAGAATGACCCTGTTCTACAGTTTTGTCACAGTTCCAAGACCTGTCCTAACTGTACTTGAACATTGTTACAATTCAGTATAGAAAGTTGAATATAAATCAAAAGATCCAATCTTGAGCTTTGGCCACTGTGAGAACTTCAAACAATCACGTAAAATGGAACAAGGCCTGTATTGTCAGCACCTACAACTGAAGCACGGAGGGATGAAAGAGTGGCTCATTAATTAATGATCTCAGGCAAATTGTGTAGCGCTCAGAGCACACGGTGGCTCATGGTGGGGCTGTGTGTTTGTGTGCAGATGGCAATGGCTGGTGTTAATGGAAGTTACTAGGGTGGTGTGTCTTGCAACAGGGAGCGTGGCACTGGTTTTTCCTAATTTGAGTTACTATTTCCATAGGCTGTAAAAAGGGAATCAGTCATTTCTGCACCTGCCAGAAGCAACAACGAAGACAGTGGGCAATAGGTATTATATAATTATCACATCGACTACATTTGAGAAGGATGGGGCCGGGGGTGGGGGGAGAAACAGAGGGACTGTTCTTCTAGTTCCAGATGAATGCCAGGGCCTGGCAGTAACTTTTTGTGGTTCAAGAAGTGAGTGCTTTGATGTAACACTTCAGAGACAGAGAAAGAGAGAGAACATACCAGAGACAGACACTTCAAGCTGCAGCTGAATATTCTTCAAACTACAGCAACATCCATGAAAACAGACAGGAGACAGGCATTAATGAAGGACAGGGCAATGAATTCCGGTCTTTAAACTTAAGTTGTTTCTGAGGTGTATCTGGAAAGGTTACTTTTGTTTCCATACTTCTCCTGAAGGTTTTCATCTTGCTATTACACTAGTCTTAAGTTTAAAAGATTTCTCTTTTCTCCCATGTTCTTATTTACAGTCTTCGTTTCTTATTTTATGGATTAAGTGTGTTAACATTTTTGTGAGGGTTGCAGTGATTATTCGAAATTTCTACTTATATACCACAAAGTTTTGTTTCATTAAATTAATTAAAAAAATTTATTCTCAAGTACAGGGAGACAGAACACAGACAGAGAGAGAAAAAGAGAAAAGGAATGGACATGCAATGAACTCCAGATGCATGCACCACATTGTGCGTCTGCCCTTACGTGGTTTCTGGGAACTAACCAGGGTTGTAAAGCTCTGCAGGCTGGCACCCTAACCACTGATCCATGTCTCCACATTCTTGGCCTTCTTTTCACTTCACATGTTCTTCAATTCCTACTAGGGACTTTTCTCTAAGGACTTAGCTTCTGAAAACCCACTGAAGGAGAGCAGGGAAAAGGAAATCAATCATGACAATCAAAACCACAATTGCAAGAGAGGTGCAGACTTGTTAATCACATACATTAGTCCTTATCTGTAAGTCATATATTCCTAGAAACCCAGGTGGACACCTAAAACTGTGTACTGAATGGTATATATAGATATTAATTTTTTTCTATGCACACTTACCTAAGTAACATTTTAATTTAGAAATAAAGAATAGTAAGACATTAACAATAATTACTTATTAAAAAAAAAAACATAGGCTGGAGAAATGGCTTAGCAGTTAAGGCACTTGCTTTCTAAGACCAGGGACCCAGATTCTATTCTCCAGTACCCAAGTAAGCCAGATACACAAGGTGGTGCATGTTGTGAGTTTGTTTGCAGTGGCTAGAGACCTTGGTGCATCCATTCTCTCAATCCGCCTCTTCTTTTCCTCTCACTCTCAAATAAATTCATTCATTAGTAAAACATTAAAAATAAAAGAAAACACCAGCTGGAGAGATGGCTTAGTGGTTAAGATGCTGGCCTGTGAAGCCAAAGGACCCAGGTTCAGCTCCCCAGTACCCATGTAGGCCAGATGCACAAGGTGATGCATGTATGCAAGGTGGCGCCTACACAACAGATGGTGCACACATCTGGAGTTCAATGGCAGTGGCTGAAGGCCCTGGCATGCCAGTTCTCTCTCTTTATCTCTCTCTCTCTGTCTTGCAAATAAAAACAATAAATATATAAAAAGAAGAAAATATAACATAGTGCTACAAAAAGAATGAGTAAATAAAGGTTGGTCAGTCACTGTGCATGGATATGAAAGATGTGCCAATGATCAGCTGTGACAGACTCTCCACAAGTCAAAATACATGTTTTCTCCTTGATTTGGTCAGCTTTCTGCCCGAGAGGTTTATGCCGTATCTTGTAGGAAGTGAATGAGCAGGAATTTCACCATTTACTTTACTCATGTTTTTCAATATTATGCTCCATTCCTGGGCTCTTCCTATTGTGCAGTCTATAATCTCCAACTTAATCTTGGAGAGTGAAGCTGTCTTCTGTTGGTGTTGTGAGATTTTTCACCTGATCTCTGTTTATACAGTATGGTCATTCTTCTGCTCTTAGACAATAACCCCATTCCCCAAATCCTTATATTGCCTAAGGGTCAGCCAAGACCCCCACCCATACTGCTGGTAGAAAGTCACCTTGCTCAGGTCTGTTTCCAAAGTTGTTTTTACTGCTGTCTTCTGTCCTGGCCTCTCCTTTTCAAGTTTTATGCCTTTGCAAACACCCTTCTACTGTTATCCACTGGGATTGAGGGAAGGACCCAATAAACATGTGTGTTTAATCTGCCATCTGTAATTGGCTTCAGCGTTTTATTCTTTAGTGTGGCTTTAAAAATATCTGGTTGCAAACATAATACATGTTGTAGACAATTTGTTAATTAAATTATAAATTATAATAAAAATAACCCAGATGTTCACTTTCTGGGAGCAATTAACATTTTGGTTCTTTTCGTGAAGTCATTTTCCCTTAGAATTAATTTTTACATAGTTAAGACCATATTGTACTTATAATTTTTTACCTTATTGCTTTGTTTTTTATTCAACTTTATAAGGATTTCCCATATTATTAAAGCAATTTGTAAACATTATTTTTATAAGCCCCTTTATATTGATTTCAACATATTGCTGTTTATTTAGTTATTTGTCTATTATTGGACATTTGGGAGGTTTTTCTTTTCATCTTTTTAAAAGAAAATAAAAAGCAATTTGGAAATAAAAATTTGTGTATGATATTTCCATACTTTAAAATATGCTCAAGGATTAAATTTCAAGGAAGAAACTATGGAGTCAAAATATAAACAGTAAAGCCAAATATGTATGAAAGTAATATGTATTTTTATCATGTTAGAAATTAACAGGATAGTTGCTCAGCTACTCCAGTTATCTCTACCTTTTTGTCTAATACCACAAGAGAACTTAATGATGTGTTTGTATGTGTGTGTGTGTGTGTGTGTGCATGCACATGTGAGTGCATGCATATAATCAGTATAAATCTACATGCATGAAAATGCCATCATCAAACCCATTATTTTGTACAATTAATAGATAAAAAGGGATAAAAAATAGTAAAAAGTACTAACAAAAAAAGGGAAACATCTTAATAGAGAACAGACTCTCTTTGTTACAGTTCCTTCCTGTTTTATACAGATTGGATGTTATCCTATGAAGAGAAAGAATAAATTGTTTTGTAAGTTTTTGACTTAGATGCCACTGATAATTAGTTTTGTCTTATGGTTTTTTTTTTTTTTTTAAAGCTACTACTTAGTTCAGAGCAATGCATATAATTCCTAGCTTTGTCTCCCTATCCTCATGGTCAAGTTTACTTTCAACCTTTTCTTGGCCTCCCAGTCTATATGCATGACTCTCACTTTCTCTTTCCAAATCTTGTACAGCCTAGAGCTCATGTGTATAAATATTCCAGTATCTACATTCCAGTGAATTCTCAATTCACATAGCCTCATCTTCATTCTCCTCTAGGTCTGTGAGAATCTATCTTGGCAATAGTGTCCACCTTTGAGAGAAAACACTTGGATTTCTTCCAAAAATCATCAATATTGTAGGGGCTCAGAATATAGTCTATAATGGGATGGGTAGGCTTGAACTTAGGTCAGCACTTCATGTCGTGTAGAGTTTACCTTCTGGAGAGACACTACAGTACTAAGGTCAGAGAAGGAGTCTCCAAAGTGCAAGGCTCACAGCAGTCTCATACTCCTGTGGCTTGAGTCCAAAGACACCATTGCTTACAGCCCATAGCCAACTCATAGGATTACTTACAGCCTAAAGAGGCCCTGGGGAGGAAGGCCACATGTTAGAGAACAAGAAGTGAGTGTGGGGAGGAAAAGGGATGCAGGCTAGTATCCTATCCTTGTCTTGTAAGGATACAGATAGACTTGATAACCAAATTACCACTACATGTTTTCCTGTATGTGAGTGAAAAATGAACTCCATCAAATATGATATTGAAGACTGAATAATGACTATCTGTCATGGGAAACCTTTTCCCTGGGGTGATCACATGTCTTCTGCCCAGTGGTGAATGCATAGATGACAGACCAAAGGATGATTACACCAAAACCAGTTTAGGCAAACTAATGAGTTTATTAGGGTTACTTACAGAGAAGGTTGGAGGGTTGCTTATAGGAGCATGGGTAACAAATCATGGAAGCTCTGTCCCAGGAACACATTGCATACTCTGCAGGGAGCTCAACTGGTCATAATGTCTTAAGAACAGTGCACCACCTGCAGGCAGCTCAACTGGAGATTCTTCTCTCAAGCCAATGGTTTTCCCCTCTATATATCCTTAAGGTGGGGGAGGGGCTTGCAACCCTCTCCCAGAATTGTTGACTTCCTGAGTTTCTGGAACTTCCTTCTTCCCCCTCCTAGGAAGTAATGTTTCAGTTTCTAATTAGCATAACCTTGGGGAGTGGTTGTATGACCTTTAAGTTTCAGTCTCCCAGACTTGATTTCCTAAATCCCTTAAGCCTCTTTCAATTCAGAGGAATCCGCTGTGCAATACCATCATAACATATTGTTGCAGTCAGGTTCGCATTGCTGGTAGAAATCACCCAATCAAGAGCAGATTGTAGGAAAAAGAGGTTTATTGTGGCTTTCAGGCTCCAGGAGAAGCTCCATGATGGCAGGGGAACATGATGGCATGAGCAGAGGGTGGACATCACCTTCTGGCCAACATAGGTGGGCAATAGCAACCAGGGAGTGTGCCAAAAACTGGCATGGGGAAACTGGCTCTAACACCCATAAGTCCACCCCCAACATTACACTGCCTCCTGGAAGTCTTCCCTCAGTGACACTCCTCCTTCAGCAAGGCTTCACCTCCCTAGGGCTCCACCAGCTGGGGACTGAGTATGAGTGAGGCTCAATTAATAAAGCACAAAATTCCCAAATCTCTATCAGCTGGGACTCTAGCATTCAGAACACCTAAGTTTATGGGAGACATCTGAATCAAGCCACTACACATATTAAATTCCTTCCCTGGGAACTTATAAATGATATGTTATTTAGAAAGAGATTTTGGGGACTGGAGAGATGGCTTAGCTTTTAAGGCACTTGCCTGCAAAGCCAAAGGACCGAGGTTCACTTCCCTAATGCCCATGTAAGCCAGATGCACCAGATGGCACATGCATCTGGAATTTGCCCATTCTCTCTCTCTCAAACGATAAATAAAATATTTTAAAAAGAAAAAGATTCTTTGCTAATACAGTTAAATTAAGGATCTGGGGACAACTACCTTGAACTATCTGGGTGGACTATGTGCCATCACACGTTTTCTTTAAGGACAGAGAAAAAGAGAAGTAATAGACATGGAAGAAGGCAATGAAAAGATAGAGCAGAGTGATGTGGCAACAAATTAAGGCAAGCTGACAGGAGCCAAGGAACAGGTTCTCCCTTACAGCCTGAGAATAGGGACTAAGCTCTGCCAACACCTGGATTTTGTAATTCTGTTTCTGTAATTTCAAGAGAATACCTTTGTGTTGTTTCAAGCCATAGTAGCTAAGAGAACTGAATTCACATACTATTAAAATCACTTTAGCAGTTACCATTTCTGCTGCTGGGACAAAAAAAAAAAAAATCCACCAACTGCGCTTCATGGGAGGAAAGGGTTTATTTCAGCTATGGTTTGCAGGGGAAGTTTCATCGTGGTAGGAAAACATGGCATAAGCAGTCAGCAGGGGTCACACCATGTCATATATCAGCAACAGGGCATAGTTGGTTGGCCATTGAATACCCAATAGGGCTACACTAGTAAGTCTCAAAGTCTTCCCTCAGTGACACCCCTCCTTCAGCAAGGCTTCACCTCCCTAGGGCTCCACCAGCTGGGGACTGAGTATGAGGCTCAATTTTAAAGCACAAAATGCTGCAGAGGACAGTTCACATTCAAACCTCTACTGTCACCCTCTTTCGATTCCTTAATTTGTGGATTTCAGGAAACAGAAAGTAGCATTATCAGGCCATGTTGTATCTGACCAAGGAATTTTTCCAAATTACCAGATAAACATGTTCTTTTGTTTTGTTTCAGTTTTACCATGCCCATGGAGACCAAGCCCAAGGTCTCACACGTGCTAGGTAACTGCTAGGCCACTGTACTATATCTCCAACCCTCAAGTTTTTATTACACTATAAGTGGTGTCACCTAGGGAACAGATAAGTCATGGTTCTTAAGAACTGTTGCATGGGCTGGAGAGATGGCTTAGCGGTTAAGCGCTTGCCTGTGAAGCCTAAGGACCCCGGTTCGAGGCTCGGTTCCCCAGGTCCCACGATAGCCAGATGCACAAGGGGGCACACGCATCTGGAGTTCGTTTGCAGAGGCTGGAAGCCCTGGCGCACCCATTCTCTCTCTCTCCCTCTATCTGTCTTTCTCTCTGTGTCTGTCACTCTCAAATAAATAAATAAAAAATGAACAAAAAATATTTAAAAAAAAAAAGAACTGTTGCATATCAAATGAGATTAATCCCTCAATTCAATTACCCTATGGCACACAATATAAGGGGAAGCCTCTGGACTTTGGACTTAACTCAGTTCTACAATTAAATGCCTATTACTTAACCTAGTGCTCTGTAGCATGGAGGTCAACCTGCCCTGGCTCCATCTCAGAGCCACTTTAGGAAGAAGTATGTGTCTTTTGTCTTTTGTGAAGCTCTCTTAGTCAAGGTCAACCTTCCTTTAATGCACTCCAGAAATTCTTGCAATCTGAACTCAGTAACAAGTGTAAGCATGTATATATTTTTCAAATTTGGGGTGATTTGTCACATTAAAATAAGAATGATTTCACATAATCTTTTTTTCAAGGTAGGATCTCACTCTTGCCTAGGCTGACCTGGAATGCACTTTGTATATAGTCTCAGACTGGCCTTGAACTCACAGAGGTCCCCGTACCATGCCTACACTTTAAAAGGAATATATATATATATATATATATATATATATTCTTTATATATATAATATATACAACATATGCATTGTATGTTGTATATATTACATATAATATATATTCATTATATATTAATTTATTTTCAAGCAGAGAGAGATGGAGAGGAGACAGAATGGGCATGCCCGGGGCCTCCAGCTACTGCAAAGGAAACCCAGATGCAAGCACTACTTTGTGCATCTGCCTTTATATGGGTACTGGGGAATCGAGCTCTGGTCATCAGACCTTGAAAACAACTGCCTTAACCACTGAGCCATCTCTCCAGATCCACATAATTTTTAAGTCAAAAAAAAAATGTAGTTTAAATGGTAGACATTTATGGGTTATACATGAAGGTGATGTTTTAGTATCAGAATATCATTTGATGGATACTTTTCACTAATAATATATAGAGGAAACCAAGTATTTTATGAATAATAGTAATCCCCATTATCTGGGAGATATAGTCAAAGACCCTCAGTGGATTTTACATAAGCCATCACTTTTTCTTTGCATGTGCTAGAGATCAAACTTCTGTCCTTGGGCATGTTAAGCATACATTCTGTCACTGAGCTATATCCCTGATCTCAGCAAAGCATATATCTGAGGAGGGATGAATATTCAAAATAAAGAAGGAAATTAAACAACTCAATAGCAAGAAAATTAATAAATAAACAAAGGACCCAAATTGATATTTCTTAAAAGATCATTAGAAAAGCCTAAATTAAAACACGGTGACATGTCACCTCATAACATGTAGGGTTTTGTTTTAAAGTTCTAAAGGTTTCATTACTTACTTGTTCCTACAAACCTACAATAAAGTTAAATTTATAAACTATGCAGTTAGAAATAGTGAATAACAGAATAATTATAATCTACTATAGTCAAACCTATTTAAAAATCATGAATTAATTCTGTAATTTTTTATTTAGTATTTTCATAGCTTATTTGACTCTGGATAATAGAAACCACAGAAAATGCACCCATGGGTATGGGAGTGACTTTGATTAGCTATAAAATAGGGGCAGGGTAGGAGTATAGTTACCATTGTAGTGAAGAGTCAAATTTAGAATAAAATTTATTTCTCTTTCCTCAGGACAGAAATCAATTAAAAACCACAAGGGATAAACTACCCCTGTTACAGATCTTAAAGAGTGTCATGGTGAACACTAAAACTTCCAGGAGCAGCAGTAACCCATGTCCAGTTTGTCAAACTGGACCGAGTCCAGCATTCACAGCTGTTCTTTCGTTTCTGCTTTGCAAAACAGCCTGTCTTGAGAAATCGGTATTATTCTATATTTCCCAGGGAAAGATCACTCTTCTTGAAATTAAAATATTTACCACTAAATATTTTCTCTCTCACCTTTAAACCTACTCGGTTTATTAAAAACACGTTGTCACACATTCTGGGGCATTTATGGAGGATACGGTTCAATTGGAAAATAATCAAGTGATAATAACCACAAGTGATAGATTCACTGATGTGTGGGCCAGTTGTTGCTGGAGGTATAACACCTGCTTTTCTTTGCTTCTTTGCTAATCTGTGTCAGTAAGAGGATGACAAGCAGGTCTATTCAGAAATGGAAAATCTTCTACATATATACAATACCATCCTGTTAATAAAATGAAAATTATCATGAAGCTCAAACTTGCCAATCAAGAGCTGGCCAGTTGTAACAAGTAGAACACATCGTTAAAAAATAAAAGGGCATTGTGGATGCTACAGTAAGGATGCAGACACAGCTAGAAGCTCTTTGAGGAAAGTTGATCAGGCAGCTCTTGACAAAGAGAGACTCTGCTTTGTAGCATTTGCTAAGTTCTTTGTGGCATGTACCCACAAGATGGCTGATTTTGAGCTCTGAGTGTCATAGCAAGTAACTCACAGCATTTCTGAAGATTTAGCTATTTGGTTCTCATAAGCTGCTATATGTTGAATCCAGCATATTATTGGCAAGAGTACAAGCCAAAATGGGTTTTCTGTTTTATTTCCTGCTAGTGTTTTCCACTGCAAATGGAGATGGGTTAGTGGAATTATGCCTACTGGGTCATGGGATTATGTGGACATTGGCGATGCAGAACACTGTATGACATCATCTCTGTCTACGATATCACAAGTGAATTGTTGCAAGTAGTAACACAGTGAGCATGTGTTGGTCAAAACAAGGCCGTTGTAGCCAGGTGTGGTGACACATGCCTTTTATCCCAGCCCTTGGGATGCAGAGGTAGGAGGATCACCGTGAATTCAGGGCCAGCCTGAGATTACATAGTGAAATCTAGAGGTCTTCCTGGGTTAGAGTGAGACCCTACCTTGAAAAAACAAAATACATACAAACAAAACAAGGTCATTGCACTGGGATTTCTGTCAACCCATCTGAATGCCTGACAACAGGCCAGGATGATATTGCAAGATATGCATCTCTGGGGCCAGAAACAACAACAACAAAAATATATTGAGCATTACTTTTGTAAAATAAGGTACTAGATTTTTTTTTTTTTTTTTTGCCTTTGGGGATACAGAAAATACATACCTATTAATACCTTATTGCTATTAAGCCTCACGCTGTAGCATGAGGTTACCTCCTATAGAAGGAAGTTGTATACATATCTGGTTTCTGCAGAAAAGATTCATGCTTCCTCATTAAACCACTTTTGCTTCTAAGGAAGGACATTTGGGGCTTCAGGGATAGCTTAGTTGGTAAAATATTTGCCTGCAAGATGAGGACCTGGCTTTGATCTCCGGTACCCATGTAAAAATTCTGGATGTGGTGGGAGGCCTGTAATCTCAGCGCTGAGCAGGCAGAGATAAGTGGATCCCTGGGACTCACTGCACACACACACACACACACACACACACACACACACACACACACACACCATATACACACAGAGAAAATGTAAAAGGTTATTTGATTGGTAATCTATGAAGAGTAGAGGGTGACTCCCAGAACACACTAAAGTCTGAGTTTCTTAGGTGGCAGAAATAGGTTTTAACATATCTTAAGGTGTACCAGGTTCCGTGTGTGCAATGCTTGCATGTCTTGAAGGTACTCTCCCTGATCACGTATGTCAGCTGCTCTGGATATAGCTGAGATTCATTTTCAGAAGAAGCAGAGAAGGGCAGAGGCCATCGTAACTGTGGTCCTCTTGGGGAGAAGGGACAAAATGTTTTTGGAAGGCTCTGAAGACCAAATTGAAAATATCAAGTCCAAACCATGTAACATCCCAACATTTTCAACTTAGAGAGAGGGCTCCAAGTAGAGAGCCAGTATGAGAGGGGAGAAACCGGGACTTTTCATAATTTTAATATAAACTATCCCCCGCCTAAAGCATATGTGTTAGATTATGGGTCTCTGCTTCTCAGTGATTGGATAATGAGGGTTCTGACTTAATTAGTGGATTAACAGATTGATGGAGTCATAATTTGGTGACATTGTTGAGCAATGGTGTTGATTTAGAAATGTAGTTGGAGGAAGGTCACCATGTGTTTACCTTTAAAGAGTAATTTGTCTAAAATCTCTCTCTCTCTCAATTTCTCAATTTCTCCACCACAACAGCCTGCCTCACCACAATCCAAGAAGCAAAGGAGCCAGCAGACAGGCTGGTTTGAAACCCCGGAACTGTGATCCAAAATAAATCTTTCCACCTTTAAATCGTTTCTCTGCGGTATTTGTCATAATAACAACACAAACCTACCTAACACAGCAAGTGAGGATATGGGGCTATGGAACAGAGAAATAAAAAGGATCCTGGGATCACCCTGTGGAGGATCAGATGGTAAAAGATTGTTCAGGCCGGTTGCCATCACAAGTCCTGACACAAAAGCATTCATTGCAAAAACATGCAAATGAAAGTGGACCTTGACTACAATGAAACATTAGAAAAACCAGAGTCAGGTTCCCTACTTTGAGGGTGTTTGGTTTGCCAACCCCTCTTGCACAGGGTAAGTGCAATCCCCTGGGGTGACTCTTAAGGAGGCTGTTCATGGCCATGCTGGCTTATTTAAGGGAAGCAAATGGAAGAGCACTTTGTGCCTGTCTCTTTCTTGGCATTAGCTCAGGTTTTCATACTTTCTGTGATGCTAATGAGAGCAGTCAACTTTAAGAAATGATGACTGATGGCCAGTGTTCAGTTTGAAATTCATCCTGCATTTAAATTCTCTTAGGCAAAGTATGACAACTTGTGTGGAAGAGGGGAAAGATGACATTTAAAGGAACTTTATTAGTTCTACTTTTACATGAATAGTTTTCTTTTTTCCTTTTGAAAATTTCCCTTGCTCTGAAAAACAAGAGGAAAAAACCATATTTCTGAAGAATCGGAGCACACAGTGTCTTTATGCTGTTTTGCTGCTGGGGATGAACTCTATGACCTTGTACCTGCAAGAAAAGCACACTGTCACCAAGCCACGTCTTGGTTCATTTTGCCATTGTTTATTCCCTTCTTGGAGATTTTTATTAGCAGTAGCACTAGTTATGTTCTTGACAAGAGATATTGGGAATGGTTGTAAACTTCTACAATTTCTTAGAGGAAAAAAAAAAAATCTTCCCATAACCTCAACTGAAGAGAAAATGTATATGACACATTCCAAATATTTGGGTCAGGAATGGGTAATTGGTTAAAGTGACAATGTTTGTTTTCTAGCACTGCATTGCTTATAACATCATAAATGTATTCCTGCACAATCATGTAAGCTATAAGTCTAAAGTAAGATGCTTTTTCAAATAGGGAAGGTCCTTCCTTGTCACTGGGCTTTCCTTCACTTTTGGAAGCTGTGGTACTTTGATTCATAGATGTTCGGAATGCTAGGTTCCAAACTGATGGAGATTTGGCAATTAACGCTTCCTGGAGGCAGTGTATTCTTGGGGGTGGGCTTATGGATACGATAGCCAGTGTCCAGTGCTTGGCATACTCTCCTACTGTTATTTTCCATCTGATATCAGCCAGGTGATGTCCACCCTCTGCTCATGCTATCATTTTCCCTGCCATCGTGGAGCTTCCTGTTGAGCCTGTAAGCCAAAATAAACCTTCCCTCCCCAAAAGCTGCTGTTGGTTGCGTGATTTCCGACAGCAATGTGAACCTGATTGCAACAGGAGCACAAATCCAAAATCTACCTCTCTGTGTTTATAGTCCGCCATCTTCCTTCTACAATTATGTCTAAATTTCCTTCTTCTCATAAACACATCAGTCATAATAAAGATACACCCTCATGACGTTATCTTAATTTGATTACAACTAAAGAGACCCTGTTTCCAAGTAAGTCTACATTTATATATTGGGGGCTAGGGCTGTAATATGTTTTTTTCTTTGGTTTTTCGTTTTTGTGTGGGGTATGTATGGGGTGTATGTGGTTGGGTGTATGGAAGGGTCACCTGTGTACACATGCCTGTGTAAGTCAGAGTTCAAAGTCAGAGTCAAGTGTCTTCCTCTATTGTCCTCCGCCATGTTTTCTTGAGCCAAGGTCTCTCACTGAACCCAAGGCTCACTAATTTGGCTAAACAAGCTTACTGGCAACATGTGGTGATTCTAATGTCTCTCCTTCTCAGTACTGGGAATATAGGCACTGCCATAACACCCAGTTTTGCGAAATTGTTGTTGTTGTTTTGTTTTCTAACATTGGTGCTGGGGATTTAAATTCATATCCTTATGCTTGTGTGGCAAACACTTTGCATAGTAAGCCACCACTCCGGGCCCTAATATGTCATTTTGGAGACCACAGTTCAACCAATAATAACAACTAAATTATGTTTCAATCACCACTGAGTACAGAATAAAGAATGGAACAAACTGTATTCTCTGTTTCAGGACTCAGAGTTAAAAAGCAAAAATGGGATCCATCTTGTAAAGTGACAACATTGATAAGGATCTGAAACTATGAACAAAATGAAATTACGAGGCTGAATGTAAGATGGCTTAGCAGTTAAGGCAAAGGACCCAGGATCGATTCCCCAGGACTCATGTAAGCTAGATGCCCAAGGTGGCTCATGCATCTGGAGTTAGTTTTCAGAGGGCAAAGCCCCTGGCATACCCATTCTCTCTTTCTATCTGCCTTTCTCTCTCCCCTTCCATCCTCCCTCTGTCAAATTAACAAATAAAAATAAATTCAAAACTTTAAAAATAAAAAGAAATGAAATTGCAAAGGAGTATAAAAGATAACATGGTGGAGGGAGCGACAGGTAACATGAAGAAAGAAACAGGGAAATGAAAACAGCAGCATCTGCCCTTCAACAGAACAAAAGAACAAAGACCAAACAAGCTGTTCTCAGTCTACTGGATTCAGGAAGGTATGCTTAAGCAAGTAGGAAAAGGGGAAAGGAGCAAGCATGAGTAGAGGCATTCAACATCCTTCACTTCTTTTGTTTTGTGCCTTACTGCTAATCTTTGCTGTCTCCTATGGATCTCATAGGCAGCATTTCTTGGAAAATCACCCTGACCTTCAGAGCCAGCAAGAGCAAGGGAAAAGAAAAAAAGTTTTATTGATATTACGTTTCTTTTATTAAGCCTTGCATCTCATTCTATTGGGCTTAGTACGGCCAGTAGAAAGATAAGAGCAATCTTCTCTCTCTCTCTCTCTCTCTAAATTCACTCTCTTGGTTTAACTAAAAGCTCTGTTTCAACGTATATTTTATACAATGTGAAATGTGTGTGAGTTCAATCAAAGACAAGATGATGGAAACCCTAACTTAACCCATTTCCTAATATGCTCTAATGGGCACTTTTTATAAGATATGTACTAGACTTGCTCTTCAAGCTAGAGAACAAACTACAAGCTGAGGGCATATAATTCCCCACCATAGGGGAAGACTGGTATCTCTCTTGATGTATCTGCCCACATTATTTACTACATTAAATATTACTGTTGACATCAATGTTTTTTAACACTCGTGCAATATTTTAGAGAAGCAGCAAAATACCTTGTCTCCAGGTTCAGCATTTCTTCCTGATCAATAGCATGATCAATGTGGTTTTGCAGCTTTCTAATAAGGTTAAATGTCACTTCAGTTACAACCACCTGTGTCAACCTCTAGAAAACTCTTTCAAATAATTAGAAATAATTTTTATTCTCCTTAATGCATTTGCCTTTTCAAATTTTTAAACCTTTTTACAGCTAGGAAAAAAAAATCTTTTTATCTTGGGATGGAAATTGCTGCCCTTGTTTTCTAAAGATAATATCTTATTCTCTCTTGAGACTTTCAGTTTTGAGTTACAAAGGCTAAACTAAATCTTAAAGCTTGTTTGCTACTCTTGATTTTGCAGTGCAATTTCCATACTAATACCTTTATCTCCCAATATTTAATAATAGTTTTTTCAGATGTAAGGCTGTGCAATTCCATTGATAACCTTTTCACGAAAATTTCCTTTTCTGTAAACCATGACATACCATACCAGCTCAATGCAGAATTTTTACTATCACATTATCTCTCAGGATCAGAAAGTGACATATGAATGTCGTTAAGCAGGAAGATAGAGCATGGGGAAATAACTATATTATGCATTTGCATGGACAATGTTTTGTACTCAAGGCAAATAGTTCTGTGTTTGACAGAGTCAATTATGTTATAAAAATTCCACATAATATGCTGCGAGGTGGTATGTTCAAAATTTTAATTGTATTAGTCATCACCATATAAGAAAAATAAGACACAGGATCATCAGAAAGCAAACTAATCTAATCAACAGAAAATACATGTGCCAGTAATTGTTTTACATTTAGGCTATTTGGGTTATACTTTGTAATTACAGAGCTTCATGCATTTTTGGTAATTGTTTATTTTCTGAAACTTCATCTGTGTGTAAAAGGTAAATAATACTATTGAAAATGAAGTTCATAATTTTCTTTGTTTTATTTAGGGAGAGATAGAGAAGATAATTAACAAGTAGTTTGTGGTAAACTACCTCTAATGAAAAATTGTGACAGGAAAACTTAATGATGTGTGTGTGTGTGCATATGTGTGTGTGTGTGTGTGTGTGTGTGTGTGTGTTTGTGTGTGTGTGGGTAAATAAAATAGATGGCCCCCAATATATTCAGTTGTTTGTTTGTAGTTTGCATCTGTAGCCACCTGGCTGGAGGCAGTATCACTGGGTGGATCTTAAGGTGTGGTGGTGGGTTTCAGGTTTCAATCTAAAGATAAGCAAAGTGTGCCTAGCTGGAGTTCTTAAAGTGTGCTGTGCTGTGTGGCTTTTTGGTTTTTAGGCTTGTGCTTCTCTCTCTCTCTGTTTGGGCCTGTGAAGGCAGGCCAGCTTCTGCCATTATGGAACTTCCCCCAGATCTGTAAGCTTCAATAAATCCCTTCCTCCATAACTGTGCCTGGTCTGGAAATTCATCTCAGTGAACCTGAATCTGTCTGATACAGAACTGTGTGTGTGTGTATATGTGCATACACATGTGAGTGTATGTATATAATCAGTATAAATCTACATATATGAAAATGCCATCATCAAACCCATTATTTTGTACAATTAATAGATAAAAGGGATAAAAATAGTAAAAAGCACTAACAAAAAAGGGAAACATCTTGATAGAGAATAGACTCTCTTTGTTACAGTTTCTTCCTGTTTTATACAGATTGGATGTTATCCTATGAAGAGAAGGAATAAATTGATTTGTAATTTTCTGACTTAGATGCCACTGATAATTAGTTTTGTCTTATGTTTTTTTAAGAGCTACTAGAAAAGATGTGTAGTACTTGCTTGCTTTTGTAAAACCAAGCCTGTAGCAAAGTTTTTCTTCCTTGCATGACTCATGAAACACACACACACACACACACACACACACAATTTTTCTTTTATTTGGGAAATAGAAGTAGGGTCTTTATTTAATAAACAGAGAACTCCAGATTGTTTCTATCACTCATTAGCTTTATGAACATGAAAAAGATACACAATCACTCTTTTAAAATATGTGTTCACTTATGAGAGAGAGATAGACAGAATGTGCATGCTAGGGTCTCTTGTTGCTCAGATGCCTAAACTATGTTGTGCAGCTGGCTTTACATGAGTTCTGGGGAATCATACCTGGACCATCAGGCTTTGCAAACAAGTGCCTTTAACTGCTGAGCCATCTCCCTAGCCCCACAATCACTTGTTGTCTCAGTTTCTTCATATACAAAGTAAAAAAACAAACAAAAAAAGACACATGATGCTACTTTCTCCCATAGGGCTAATAGAGTTGCTGACCAAAAGTTGTCACTGTGTATTACTACTACTCCTTGTTCTTGCTTACATGCGAAATTGACAACCTGGTCCTCATAGAAAACACTGGATGCTGCACATTCACCAGGTCAGTTCTCTTGTCATCTGTTCTTCACCATGCCTTACAGACTGAATACAGGGTGTAGGGCTTGCTTGTAAAATCTGCCCACCCAAGTTTGATCCTTTAAAGCCAACCTAAGTTTGCAGCGGCAAAGCAAGAGGGACATTGTCTCGAGGAAGGTGCAAGAACGAAGACCCCGAGTTGATCCTTGATCTCTGCATGTGTGCTGTGCATGCCTGTGCTCCCACCTATGCACAAACAGAATCTAAAATAAAATACAGTGTAAGGGAGGTCCCTTTGGACACAGCACTGTGTTCTGCAAGAATGATGTCCCAGTGTTAGAATTGGGAGGCCTTGATCTATTTGCTTCCATTTTATACCTATCAAAGCAGACTACCAAGGCTTATGTGGAACTTCCAAAGTTGTATTAAGAAGAGTAAATTCCTCTCTGCATTCCTGAAAAAGAGGGAAAAATGTATTCCATTGTAGATCAAAATAAATAAAACAATGATCACGTCTCTGAAGACGTGATGGGACCAAACTAAGCATGGTAATCACTGTGATATTCTATAAGGCATAAGAAACAGATGTTATATCTGGAAAGATGGTGGAGTTTTCTGCTGTTCACACAATGTGCAATAGTGTCCAGGGAACAGATATAACTGAATATCCTGGAGTCTTCTCACTGCATGATCCCCCAGTGCCTGTTTTTATTTTTTCAAATGCATCTCTTATGGGGCAAAAAAGTGTACAATATTTCAGTATTCTGTAATATAGGACTTCAGGTCCATGACCCACAGTGATGAATTGAGAAACTGCATTAGCATTTCAGAGCTCTCACCTCTAGACATCAATACTCACAAGGCATTGATACCCAGGCTAAAATCAAAGAAATGCTTTGAACTTGAAGGGACAAGAATTTGTGTTTACTTTTCTGTTTCAAAATGATAACCACCTGCTGCCTTGACAGGGTTTTGTTTCTTTCACTCGAAATAATACAGCTCTTAAAAATTCATTTTCACTAGTAAGAAGCAGAACATTAGGAGAAAATGTTCTTCTCGATTTCTTTAGTTTTTGTTTGTTCTCTGAGATGATCAAACCCTAGGGGTAAGAAAATTTAATTCAATCATCATAAATACAGCATGAGGCACATTCAAGGATTTTTCTAGTCTATAATCCAATCACATCATCTTTTTCCTACCCCAAAAGACTTTGTTGCCCACAGCATAGAGAAGACATCTGAAGTTTCATTTTTTTAATTTACAGTGATAATGATCGCTTGCAAAAATAGGGTTTGAAAGATGAAATACGTCTACATATTTCCTCAAAGAACAGTAAAATTGCTATGTGCAAGTGATCACAAAGGCTTTAATTAGCACCTTAGAATTTCACACAGGGATCTGTAAATAAATGGTAGATTGAAATTTGAAAAGTACTTTTTTGAAACCCTTACTATACACAATATGTTTAATTAAGGCCTGACACCTCATCCTAACTCTGCTCTTTCTAGGAATTCCTATAACTCTGTGTCCAGGCTCTGGCTCCTGCTTTCTGCTTACAATCCTCTTGCTGCTTCCTTTCCAACCCCCTTCTGCATTAATTCATCATTTGGTCAAGGACTCACAATGATCTTTCCCTTAGATGTTTTTCTGTCTAGTTTTGCCCACATCATCACCAATTTCAATGACACTTTAAAATCTATAACATCCTTGAATTTCCACAACACAAGTTTTCTCTTTTTTTTTCTTTCCTAGTTAATTTGCTTTTAGCCTACAACCTCAATTTTCCTCTATTCTCTACTCTTGTGTTGCTGGACAAAGTAATGCTGATTAGGCACTCCGATAATTAGTAGATTATGATATGCCGTGGACTTCAAGAAATTTCTCGTGGTTTTCTATTAGAGTAAATTTTTCTTGGTGAGGGGCCAACAAATGTCTCTCTTCACCTCCAGATCAGGGACAGACAAAAGAACAAAGAAACAATTACACGAAAGTCCATCTTGGTGGACCAGTGCTTTTGGTGGGGTTTCTTACAGGTGTGTGGGTGACAGGTTACTTCCAGGAGTGCAGATGACTCAGGCAGCTGCATCACTGAGAAGGGTCACCGCAGACAAAGCTGCATCTTGGGCTGAAGAGATGGCTTAGCACTTAAGGTGCTTGCATGCAAAGCCTGAGGAACCATGTTCTAGTCTCCAGATCCCACATTAGCAAGGTGCACAAAGGCAAGACAAGAGCAAGGTTGCACATGCCCACTAGGTGGCGCAGCATCTGGCATTCGATTGCAGTGGGTGAGGCCCTGGTCATGGCAGTTTTTATAAACCTTGAAGAGGGAGCTTCTGAGTCTTGTGAATTTCACAAACTTCCAGAGGCCTGAGTCTTCTCTGGTTGAATTTCCTGAGTCTTAATGAGCCTAAGGCTTCAATCTGGAGCAAAACTGTTGTACAACATGGTCCTTCCATTTTATTTTTTCTTTTTACACTTGGAAATTGATCTAAAATCTTTTTTCTCTCATTGTCACCAAAATTTTTAGTACCATCTGAAGAGTCCAGCTCACTTTCCAAATTATTTTCCCACTGTCTATTTCCCAGCTTACATTTGATCTCTCTATTATGAGCTGTCACCTTTTTTCTTTCTTTTTCTTTTTCTTTTTTTCTGATGTAGGGTCTTGCTCTAGCCCCAGCTGACCTGGAATTCACTATGTAGTCTCAGGGTGGACTCCAACTCAAGGTGATCCTCCTACCTCTGCCTCCCCAGTGCTGGAATTAAAGGCATGTGCCATCATGCCCAGCAGAGAGGCAGAGAAAATGGGCACACCAGGGTCTCTAACTGCTTCAAATGAACTCCAAATTCATAGGCCACTTTGTGCATCTAGATTTAAGTAGGTACTAGGGAATCAAACTGCGGTCATTGGCTTTACAGACAAGGTCTTTAACCACTTGGCAAGCTTTCCACGCTTTATCTTTTTCTTTGTTTGTACAATTTCTTCCTGTCCCTTTTTCTTTTCTTTTCTTTCTTTCTTTCTTTTTTTTTTGTTAAAAAGAAAGAATTTTTATACTTTTAGGACTATTCGTCTATCCTATGCTTATAAACACATCTAGTTTTTACAGGAGTTGATACATTAATTATCCCTTTATTTCACATAAACAAGCCCTCTTTCCATTTTCTTTCTGCTAATTAACACACATCTACCTTCCCTTTAAATTTTTAAAAAATTTTTCATTTATTTATTTTATTGGGGTGGGGGGCAGAGAGTATATGGACATGCCAGGGCTTCCTGCCACTTCAAAAGAATTACAGATGCATGTACCACTTGGTGTATCTGGTTTTATGTGAGAACTTGGGAACTGAACTCAAGTCCTTAGACTTTGCAGGCACCACCTGGCTTTACATGGATACTGGGGAATTGAACTCAGGTCCTTAAGAGTTTTCATGCAAGTGCCTTAACCACTGAGCAATCTCCTCCAGTTTCCATTTAAATGGCTGCTTTCTTTTGTACTCACAATCTATACTAAGGTTTTCAAATTGCATGCTGACTCCATGAGCACTTCTAATCTGATGCCCAGCAGTCCTTTAAATACTCCATTGAAATCACAATCATTAATTGTAATGGATTACCTTATTAAATCTAAAATTTATATGTTTCTGTGCTTATTGGATCTCCCCAAAGAATAATAAACGCCGTTTGGAGTGTCTGGTTCATCATGGTATTTCCCAGATATTCTGACTAGAGTAGACGTGGCACCCCATACCTGGAGTGACTTTTGTAGTCATCTACACAACCTCCCTCCTCAAACCTCCTTTAGTTTTCAGAGACCCTGATTATGCTTTTGCTTGATATGAATTTTATTGAGGTGAGATATTCCATAAGGACAATCCATATGGTCTTTTTCTGTCACTAAATCCTGTTAGTCCTAGAGACTCATGAGTATCTATTTTCTACCTTATTTCCACTTCATTCTTAATGAAATTTTTCTTATTATCCCTAACAGTCTCCTAGCCTCCTCCTATTCCTCTTGTCCGGCCTATCCTTCATGACACAGCACCACACTCTTCATTGGAAACAAAGTGCTCATTCTGCTTAGTTGCAGCAGCTCCTGGAGTTCTACCATTCAACTCTGACTGATCTTTATTGCCTTATCCCTCAATAATTTCTTACTTGATCTTTGTGTTGCAAACATTTAAATATCATGCTCCTCAAGTTTTATAAATATAAATGAGTAAAAAATATAAGTAAATAAATATATGCATCTTTCTCATCCAGTTCTGGAATTATTTCTCCCTTTAGCTACTTAAGTTGTCTGTCAATACTGAATCCAAAAGATACCTGCCTAGATAAGCTCTGTCAGATATCTCCAAATGAAATTGATCTTCCTCTCCTTTAAATTTCCACAAGATGTTGCATTCTTTTCATGGTATGCCTCACATTATATATTTATTAAACATTTATGTCTGTATTTTGCTCTTGCTTAGTAGATTATATATTCTTTGAATATAGAAATATTGTAGCTATATCTTATTTTCTTTGTATTTAGCAGAGTATTTTTTCTTCTGATGCTTTACTGAGACTTAATTTACATCCAATAAAATCCATTTTATGTGTATAGTTAAGTGTATTTTGTAGTTGCATACAGCTACCATATGACAGTTATAAACACGAATGCTTTTATTACAGTGAATGGTTTTTGTATATACCTCCCTTTCCCTTTAATCCACAACTTCAGGTGTTGACAAGCCTTTCTGAAACTATACTTTTACCTCTTCCAGAATTTGAAAAATTAGAATCATAATATTCATTATCTTTTGGGTTTGACTGCTTTTAGTTTGAATAATGTTCTGAAATATATCCATGGTGTTTCTTATTTTAAATAACTTCATGTATTAATATTCTGTATTATTGATGAGTTTGTATATAGAACAGCTTATTTATCATTCATAAATCTGGGGATATTTTGGTTGATTCCAGTTTGGGATGACTATTGTAAACAACACTGTTATAAACTTTGTTCTTGTTAAGCAAGTTTCTTTTTGTTGTTGTTGCTTTTGTTTTCATTTTTCGAGGTTGGGTGTCACTCTAGCCCAGGCTGACCTGGAAGTTACTCTGTATTTTCAGAGTGGCCTCGAACTCCCAGTGATCCTCCTACCTCTGACTCCCGAGTGCTGGGATTAAAGGTGTGCGCCACCACGCCCAGCAGATGAGTTGTTGTATAAATATGTTCTTTCATTTCTCTTGAGTATATATGTAAGAATGGAATAATAGGTCATATGGTTTTAACCTTATAGTAACCCTAAAAATATTTTAAGAAACTGAGGAGAAGGCTTAAGAGAGTGTGGTGTCATAACACAGGGCAAAGAAAAGACTGTTGGATCCTCCTTTAACAGTCAGTCTGGTAATAAGCAGCATTCACTTGTGTACTTCCTAGATTGGAGTCAGTTTTCAGGTCTGGAATCTCCTGACTAAAAGGAGCCTTTATTCCTAGGGGGCATGTCACAGCAACTTTAATAATTGTGTGTTGTAATCATTTCCTGAGTTCCTTAGCAAAAGAGCCTATGTGACCTACTTAAATGGTGTACTGAACTGAAAGAAACATCCAGAAAATTCAAGAACTAGGGGACTGATGTAGAAGTTGTCTGATACTTAAAAAACCATGGCATCCTCATAGCTCCCTACTACCGTGGTAATTTATAAAACTTTTGAAATTCAAATTAATATTCATTTTCCAATGGGACTGCTGAGTCCACAAACCTATTCACTAATCATTTCCTAAAAATATAATTTGGATGGGTTATTTGGTTTTCACTGGTTGTTTGACCTTCTAGGCAAGAGTTACTGCAATTAAAAAGATCAAATGAAATTCCTCTGAAATGGCCCCACCTATTCTGGAGGTGAATTCTAGGGATTGGGTGTAGGGAGAGTCTGGCAGAGATTAGTCAGCCATACCCTTTCATTTACTTATTTCCTTTTAATTTTCCAGTCCAGATCTTTCAGAAACTGCTGATGAATCCTCAAGAAAACTACATAACTGCAATTTCAATCACACAGAACTCTGACTACAGCATGGAGCCCGATATTCCATTGTTACCAGAGAAGAAGACACATACAATCTCAGCTATAGGGTACTGGGGTTTCTGAATATATACTCTTTTGATAATAAAAGAGATTGAGAAAGAGTTCACATTTATAAGCAAAATATTTATTAATAGGCATCCTCTACTTTAGGCAAAGTTAACTTGTCCTCTTTCTCTCATATGCTCTCATAGTAGGGTATGTAAAGACGTGGATAGTCTAAATAATCCACATAACTTCAAATTGATCTGATATATCATGAACACTGACTGGACATGGAAAGGAAAAGTCAGTTCAGGTACTACAGGAAAAATGTAGACCCGGCCTGTACTCCTCTGTTGGTCTCAACGAGGGTCGTTTCTTCTCTTTAAGGATGACTAATTTGAATGCCTATTTAGAAATCTTTAGTCACTGATTATAGAATCTCCATCTTGCATGTTCAAAATCATCAGAAATAGCTCTTTCTCACCACATTTTTTTTCATGTTCTCCACTAAAACAAAAGTCAGAAACCCTCTCTCCCTCTGCTTTTTCTTTCTGTGTCCTGTAAAAGGGTCATCCACGTTGGGCTCCATGCCTGTACTCTGTCTCATGCCATAATCTAGCTTTTCCCATTTTGCTTCTGTTTCATATCATACACTGACAATAAGGCTATTTATATAATCAACAATGACCTCCATGTTGATAAATATGGACACTTGGTCAATCTCATTTGAGTTTGTAGTGGTGTTTGACATTATTTTCTAATGGTTACTGTTTAGATCTCAAAGGTCTACCAAAGGCCATAACATATGTTGAAGCTGATTGAACTGTTGGAAGTCATGGGATCACTAGAAAGTGAAACTTCATGGAAGAAAGTTAGGCCATTGGCAGGCCCTTGAGGAAGTGTCAGTACGCAGAAAGCTACTTCTCTCCTTTTACATCCCAGCTGTCAAGAGATAAGCAGTTCTGTTGTACAAGGAGCTTTATTTCTTGCAGTTCTGCTTTAACACAGGCCCCCAAACAATTCAACTGAATGACTACAGAATGCAAATTCTGAAGTTAGGAGCCAAAACAAGCCTTTCTTCCTGTGAAGTAGGTTTTCAAGGTTACTTTGTCATAGAGAGAGAGAAGCTTCAACACAAGAATTGTAACTGTCTTGAGTTCCAGACTCCTAAAACCAACTGCCTACTTGACATTTTTACTTGGATGGTTCAATCACCTCAAGCTCAAATTATTTGCTTGTTTCTCTTGGGAGCCCCTGTCTCAGGAGCCATAGAGACTCTGAGTTTAACTCATTCTCAGCACATGAACTGACTCCCTGTAGCTTATCTACCACATGGAAGTTATTCTTTCCTCTCAATGTCCCTGAAATGTGTCCTTTTTCTTTAAAAAAAATTCTATTTCTCTACTATCTTTGCTCTTCCCATGGACTCTTTCAGTTGTACTATTTCCATGTTCTCTAAGCTACCCAAACACAGTAAGTTTTTAATTTTTTTTATTTGAGAGAGAAAGAGGGAAAGAGTGAGAGTGAGAGAGAGACAGAGACAGATACAGAGATGGAGAATGGGTGTACCAGGGTCACCAGCCATTGCAAAGGAATTCCAGACATGTGCACCACCTTGTGCATCTGGCTTACATGGGTCCTGGGGAGTTGAACCTGGGTCCTTTGGCCTTGTAAGCAAGAGCCTTAACTGCCAAGCCATCTCTCCAGCCTCAGAGTGAATTTTAAAAGTCACCCTTCCATGGAACATGTTAATAAAATAAAATTTCAAGTACTTGATATGGGAAAAAATGTTGCATGTGGCCTTTTGTCATTTTCCTTTGTTCCACTCTAATCTTGCACAATTTTCTCACCCTACACCTTTCAAACAGGTCATATACTTGCCATTCCACAAATTCTGTGGTGGGGGGGCTTCTTTGGCCACCTCAGCCATATCCTCCTATAAAATGGCTCCAATACATACAGGTAATTCTGTGATTTATAACATATTTTACTACATGTTAAATACTATGAAAATAATTTCATATAACACAGTATCCATAATGCTACTATGTCATAGGGACTTAAATTTTTTATTTTATATATCAGCCAACTGAATCAGGAGAGGCAAAGTAACTTGCTGTGAGTCATACAACTGTACATAGCAGCTAGAAATGATTCCAAGCATCTAACTCCAAAGTCCATACTTAACCATTCCAAATTTATGATGTTTCTCTCAGTGACATTTATCTCCTAACAATTTGAACTTATTTGTGTAATTAGTTATGAATGTTTATTTTATTATGAAAGAAACATGATATGCACATACCGTGGTACATACTATGGCTAGTGATGGAAACAACTGAATCAACTAAGTATCTAGTAACTGTTTGGATGTTAACTGCCATTTATATATGTGTTCTCTCTTGGAATTATAAGTGGTGAGTTTAAATAATTTCTTGAAAAATTTAAATGAACATTAGACAGGAGACTTTGAAATAAGCAATGTATTTTTTATTGCCATGCAACTTAAAAAAATGAAAGGCCTGGAGTAGAAAGATCAGCATTTCTGAAATGCTACAGAACATATTCATTTTTCATAAATGTTCAAAGTTTCATGAACCAGAAGTCATCTTCACTTCTTCTGATTAATTATGAATTCAAATGCCTTGTCAAGCAAAAGCCAAGGGATGGTAAAAGAAGGTAACATTTTCCTGATTATAAAATAACACATGTTCATTATTTGAAATTTTGAAATGTCAAAGATTATTAAGAATAAATTAAGAATCATTCACTGCTCAATCTACCAAGAAAGGAAAAGCAGAATTAATGTGTTGAACAAAATCATGTCATTGTATACATACACATAAAAGCAAAAAGTAAGTAATATGCCATACATGGCAAATATTGAAGCATATATGCATATGTGTACGAGAGGGTACATATTCAAAATTTACATACTGCTTCACATAAGTCCTTATTTCTTATGTAATTTTGTATCAGAAGTGTATTTTACTACTCCTAAATGTTTTCCAAAAATCTATTTAGTTACTGTATAATATCCTATGCCATGATTTATTTTTTACCATTTTTGTCTTAAATGCACTATTTTCTTTATAATAAATGATTCCAATAACCATATATGTATAAATCACTGTCAAAATATCTAAAACTTTCCTTATGTTAAAGTCCCTGAAGTGAAAATAGTTCATTTAGAAAGAATGAACTTGTTTAGTCTCCTGGCTCATGTTGCCTGACTGCTTTACAGCAAGGTTGTAGGCAATCTGACCCTCTTAAAAGAATTACACACAGGTGTCTAGTCTATTATGCCTTCACCAGCATTAAATAATGCTCCAGGAAACAAAATTTTTGATGATCAGGAGATTTGATAACCCTATGTTAATGACTGTTTAGGAAATAGGCATTCTCATATTTTGTAACTGTTATGTAAAAATTACTACAAACTGCATGCTGTGGAATTTTAAAAGTCCTGCTGAAATTTAAATTCATTTACTTTGGATAGCAATTTCACTTCTAGGAATAAATAATCCATCTAGATATACTGATGCTTATTCTCAAAGGCATGTGTATAAAAATATTTCTTCATGAACATTTTGCTTATAACAGCAACAATTTGTAAGCAAGTCAACCATCCACCTAGAGGAGATTGATCTTGTAAATATGGCATGGTTATTACCAGAGAACATTGGTTCAATTGGTGTTCTTTATGTTGAAAATAACAAGTCTAACTCATGATGGCTTACATTACTTAAAAAAAAAATACATGGATAACTTAAAAGTCAATAGATAGAATTGTCTTCAAGGAGGCTTGAACTCCAGGGCTATCATTAGGAACAGATATGTAGTTTCTCTGCTCTTCTTTCCATAGTATTCACTACAAAACAGACCTGGTTCTGTGTGTGATCACAAGATATTATGTTCTTCATCTCACAGAGAAAGGAAGCAACTCCCTAGTATGTCCAAAGACCTGAGTTTGGCAAGAAGTAGAAACTGGTGTAATAGTGATATGACTGTAATAGTGATAACTAACTGCTTTATGATTGGATTTGCAGCCCACTCTATGGGAGGGAATTCAGGCCTGGTACTGAAAACCTAGTCGAAAGCCTATAGCTAGGAAGGTCACAGACCTAGGGTGGGTGGGTAATCTCCTACTGCTATTTGGCTAAATGGATATGTTGTACCCATTAAATTGTCCTTTAAATATTTATGCTGGTGTTGATAGATTATTGCTACTCTCACCTTTGTTCAGAGAAGCATCTTTATTTTATTTTATTTTACTTATTTTATTTTTTTTGCAGAGGGCAATGGCTACTAGAGAGGCTCAAAGCTCACCAAATGGTGAGAATCAGTAACTGCTGTATAGGCAGCACTAAATGAAAAATCTTTATCATACCTCCAAGGCTCAGAGAACATTGTGACAGAGAGGGGAAGAAGAAATGCAAGAGCCAGAGAATGGAGAGGCATACTGTGAAATGCTATATACCAGATATGAAGTGGCCATTTCATTTGTAAGTCATAGTGGCTGAATGGGATCTGCACAGACTTGTAAGCTATTGGGCCCATCAACCTTTCAATGTAGGTGATGGATAAGACTCCACTCCCCCCTCAAAAAAAGATATCAAAATAGAAGAGGGATTAATTGGAAAAAAAAAGGGGGGGATTCAGTGGGAGGATATAGGAAAGGGGCACCAAAGAAGATAATGGGAGGGGATTATGATGAAAACACATTGTCTCCATATATGAAAATCATCAATAAAGTAGTCTCTTTTTTTAAGACCTGACCTCTACTCTGATTAAAGCAGCACAGGGCATTTGCATACTCTGAAACAACCACGATTGTTCAAGAATAATATACAGACTGAAGGGTCCAGGTGTCTCTCAAAAATCAATGTAGTGACATCCAGGTGGTGGGAAGGGGGTTGACAATGGAGAGTTAGCCGCAAGTAAAACCGATTTTCACACAAAAATTCAAAATAATTCAGTTTTCAAATATGAGAATGAGTACAGTGGGACCAAGGAGGATAGTGTTGGGTATGATCCAAATGTTTGTATGTATGAAGAACTAAATCGGAAAGTCAGTTTTATATGGACTAATATAAAATGATCTCCTAGATATAAGGCTGGAACAATAAGAAAGTGCTATGAGTACACACCTTTTTTTTCATTTCTATTACCTAGTTCGAATAAAAGTACAGGAGAAGGTGGTGTCTTCCTCTACTATCTTTTTTGAAGTATAGTATGATTTGTGATAGAAAAGAAGTAAAAAGTAGAAAAGAAAAAGTTGAACTGATTCATCCAGTTACTGTAAAGAGTTAATTGCTGAGGAACTAAAACTTATCTTTGCCAGCAGATGGAAAAATCCCAAAGAAGGAACTTTCCACAAAGGGCCCAAAGGGATGATAAGAAGAAAAGACAGTTTAGGCTAAAACAAAGTAAAATGGAAGTCATTGTTAGGGTGGCCTGACTACAGAAATGATTGATATGCAAATTGCCACATCTTGTCTATTCCCTTACCCCCTTGGCTATGAAAACTATAAAATGGAAATAAAATCTCCCCTTGGGGCCAAAGCGTCTTTGGAGGGCTAATTTAAGCCCTCCCCCCCAAATAAACTCCTTTATTTTTCTTCATACTGGCATTGGAGTAATCCTCCCAGAAAATCTCTACAACATCTCAAATTTCTTAGGCACTAATTGCACACATGTATTTATTCCTGAATGAACTGCCCACTATACTTCTTGGCCATCTATGTCCACTGATGAGTATGGTTGCTAGTCTTCAAGAAGACCTCAGAATCCACAGCTCAATAGTCTTTAATTTAGCTGCATTTTACATTAAATTGGGATGGGTTGGTATGACAAATCGAATAAGGCAGATGTGACCAAGGGAGCCTTCCAAGACTAGGTGTTGCAAACACTCTTCTTCTCAGGTAGGGCACAGACAACATCACAAAGGATGCTTTTCCCAAAACCAGTCTGGTGACTGGAGTCGACTGGGATAACTCACAGAGCAGGGTAAGGGGTTACTTGCAGGAGCAATAGATGACACAAAGGCAGCCACACCCTGAAAAATCGCATCCCATCCTGGCTGATCACCTCCCCATAGCTGCTTTAATTCAAGGCCAGCGACCTGACCCAAAAGTCCACCAAGGATAATAGATGACAAGTCATGGAACCTGCATCTGTAGTGCAGCGAGCTACTTACACTCAGTTCCTCCTCCAAGCAGTTGTTGTACCTTAGGGTGGGGGTCTTGCAACCCTTTTCCGCACTTGTTGACTTCCTGAGTCTCTGGAACTTCCTGCCCCTCCCAGGACGAAATGTTTTACTTTCTAATTAACAACCTTGGGGAGTTATTGAGTGACCTTTAAGTTTGAGGGCTCCCCGACCTCACTTCCTGGATCGGAACTCCTTCTTCTCTTTAATGCGGAGGAATCTGCTACATAACAAACGCCAGGTCATATTGACCTTCAGATTTGGTTGCTTACATTGCTTTCTCGGGACACAACTAGGTATCTTCTCATGAAGAGAGCAGCCCTCGGATGTAGGCTGTGGAAAGGAAATTGGGCCTTTGCCCCACAGCCAGCAGTGCACACAAACCAGCTCTGAGTGATCCACCAGCCTTAGGCATACTGTCAGTGGACTACAATATTTGGGGGAAAACTATGAAACTTCAAAGTTGGAACTGTCCAGACTTGCCTCCCTCAAGTTTACGGAATTGTGAAAGGTTTATTTCAGCCTTCAATGAGGGGTGGGGATAGAATCTATCATGTGGAAGAAGACGTGGGGACAGGAGCGTGAAACAGCTGGTCGCGAGACTGTTGTCATCAGAAAGCAGAGAGTGACGAAAGCTGCTGTGGGATGTCTCCTTTTGAAAGAGTCCAGTACCCCAGCAAGCAGGGAAGAAACTCCCTCACAGATGGACATACCCAGATATTGGTTTCTATGGAAAGGGGAAATCCTGTCAAGCAGATAACCAAGATTAGTCATCACAGTGTTGTACTTTGAGCCCATTACCCCACGGTACACTTCCTTTTCTCCTCTTCCCATCCCATTTGTCTCTTGTTCCTCTAGACAACTTCCTTCCCACTTTTGTGTCATATATACTGGTGCAGTGAGAAATTACCCCACCAAGAGCAGCATGTGGAAAAATAAGGTTTATTTTGGCTTACAGGCTCAAGTAGGAAGCTCCATGATGGCAGGGGAAAGGATGGCATGAGCAGAGGGTGGACATCACCCCCTGGCCAACATCAGGTGGACAATAGCAAGACGAGAGTGTGCCAAACATTAGGAAGGGGGAGCTGGCTATAACATCCAAAAGCCTGCCCCCAACAACACACACTCCAGAGGGCGTTAATTTACAAATCTCCATCAGCTGGGGAACCTAGCATCCCAACACCTAAGTTTATGGGGGACACTTGAATCAAACCATCACCTATACCTACAAGATTTTATGTATCTATATAAAATCAAGGAGTCAAATTATGAGAAATCATAGAGTATTTGTCCTTCTGAGATCATCTCAATTCATTTCCTGCAAGTGGCATAACTTCCTTATAGCTGACAAAAACATATGGCTCACTTTTCTTTATCCTTTCTTCTATTTTGCTGGTCCACCTAGGTTGGTTCCATAACAACCACTGTGAATAGTGCTGCAATAAACGTTTAGGTGTGAGTACTCTATCAAGGAATCCTTCCCTGAGAATTGAACAAAATTTTACCACTGATCAATCCCATTATTCAACTTTCTGAGACAAGACTTTTACATTCAATTGTTCTTGGAAAATAGCTCATTCAATAACTATTTATTTATCCCTTTGCATTTATAAGAAACATCTTCAGGGTGCTACCAATACAAGAAAAATATCCTATCTTCAAAATTAGTCCCTGTTGACTGTGGTCATGAGCAACTCGCTCAGGCTAATTGGCAGGTTGATCTGACAGTCGACTTGGTTCCACATGCACTATCTCACATACATTTTGAGCACCTTCCTATATAGTTCTTTCTTTGAGTCATAACAGTGACTTCCGTGTAATGGTTAGTGGGTTTCTATATACCCTGCCTTGATATGAACATAAAATCGTGGGTGTCGGTTAATTTCCAGGTCAAGTTTAATTATCTAGTTGCTTTAGAGTTTGTATATTTAGGATTGCTGAGGATATTCCGGTGCAAATGGCCTTGACAGGGGACAGAGCTTGTTAGCAGTGCGGACAACTCGGATGATCTTTGGGCATCTGACACAAATCAAACAAGATACTTTCTCCACAATTTGTACAGAATTTTGCTTTCAGAAAAATCCATTTCAAGCTGAAAAGCCCTCTGGGGAACACTTTGCAGTGCACCAGGACTGACTGATGAGCCTGAAAGGCAGTGTTCATTGGAGAAAGCTGAACATGTTGTTCTGTACCTCATTTCCCAGCCTGCCAGGCAGAATGAAATGGCCTGGATGACAGCTGACACGGTGAGATGGCCATGAGATCCCACTCACTTATGAAATGAGGCTGTAGACTGCCGTTTGGCTGTGGGAAGCAATGTGTCCAAGTATCATGAAGGAAAAGATGTACCTATTACAGATTCCGCATCCAACTTTTAGGTCCAGTTATGTTCTGCCCCATGACCTTAAGCTCAGCAGAATGTCGGTTCCTGTGACTGACACCAAGACCATTGTATAAACAGATAAGACTTCTTGCTTCCCACGTTTTTTTGGATGGGAGGGGGTAGCTGCTTATTTCTTTCTTGAACCCTGTAGGAGAAGGTCTCCTAGTAACATCAATATCCTCCCAGGCTCCACTTTTGTGCTTCTGTCCATTGAGGCATCTCTCTTCTTATTTTATAGACGTGTATGAGAGTCAATGTCTTATGTGGTTGTTAGATGGCTAATGTTCCTGGCTCTCTCTCTTCCTAACCACACAAGCTTGTGATTTTTGGTACAACTTGCAACATTGATTTTTGTCCTTAAGATGGGCTGCAGCAATAGATTTTTCTTTTTTTAAATCAAAGTACCACAACCCTGTACTGAATCATGGTGAGGGTAGACAGGGTCAACTTGGCTCACTATGGTGTCCTGAGCAAACCATGCTCCTCTGACCATGGTGAGTCTTTGATCATGAATGAGCGCATAGTCTCGTCAACCAATACGAGACTCTCAATTTTTATTTAATTTTTAATTTTTTTTTTTATCATTGCTGCTGTTCCTTGACCACTTTTCTCAATGTTCTTCTCCAACTTAAGTGGGAGTGACAGGAATGGGCTGTTCACATGCGCTGAATCGGTCTTCTATTCTGTTTTCTGGTATCTCTGTGCTCTGGTACCGCTTAATTTGACGTTGGGATTTCTTCCTTTTACCCTTCACTACTCTTTTGATGTGTCATTCACAGATAATGAGATCTTGTGTATAACAGCTATGGCTTATTGAACAACAACAAAAAAAAAATGCAGGGATTTGTTGACTCTTGTAAGCATTGGACAGATCTGACCGGGGTCCATGGGGAACCAAGGTGAAATGCTGCTGGGATCCTGTTGCTCTGACCAAGGTAGCCTCTTCCATCTGTGGAAGCTTCCTCGGTTGTGTGTAGGCTGAACCCAACTTAATCCCAGGGTGTGGAAGAGACTGCCAAAAGCTTTGCACCTCTCAGCTCACATCCAGCATGAAAAGTGTGCTATGAAAATCATCAGTGAGATTCAGGCTGGTTTGGCTTGGATCACGCATCAACCCATGGACTAACTTGCCACCAGACAATGGGTATAGTAGGGCCAGAAATCCCTTTTAAGAAAGGAACCTACCTGAAGATACTCTCCAGAAAGGGTAGTTTTTTTTTTTTTTAATCTTTTTTCTTTTCTTCTTCTGCTTTTTTTTTTTCTTTTTTCAGTTTCTGAAAGTAAGGCAAGAGCATAGTGATTATTTCTTCCTTAAAATATTTTTACTTATTTTAGATATGGTTTTAAATTGAGATATAAAAGGTACACATATTTATGGAGTATCATGGTGTGGTGGTTTCATTCAGGTGTCCCCCATAAACTTAGGTGTTCTGAATGCTAGGTTCCCAGCTGATGGAGATTTGGGAATTAACGCCTCCTGGAGGGAGTGTATTGTTGGGGGTGGGCTTATGGGCTTTATAGCCAGTTTCCCCATGCCAGTGTTTGGCACACCCTCCTGTTGCTGTGGTCCACCTTATGTTGGCCAGGGGGTGATGTCCACCCTCTGCTCATGTCATCGTTTTTCCCTGCCATTGTGGAGCTTCTCCTCGAGCCTGTAATAAATCTCTTTTTCCAGAAGCTGCTCTTGGTTGGGTGATTTCTACCAGCAATGTGAACCGGACTGTAACACATGGGATATTTCAAGTTATGTGCTTTGTTTAGTGATTGAATCAAAGTCAGTATAGTTATCTTCTCAAACACTTTTCTTTCTGGCGAGTCATCAAAAAGCATTGTTTCTAGTCTTTTCTTCTGTCCTTCTTGCTTGCCTTTCTTCTTTCTTTCCTTCCTCCCTTCATTTGGTTTATCTCTTTCTTCTCTTCCTCCTCTTCATCCTCCTTCTCTTCCTCTTTCTCTTTGTTTCCCTTTCTGTTTTTTCATTCTCTTTCTCCTCTCCCCTCTCTCTTTCTTCTTTCAAGTTTTGAGACAAGATCATGTTATGCAGCCCAAGTGGGCCTGGACCTCAGAGCCTGCTATCCTCCTACCCCTTCAAACATTTTTGAATTTACATAGCTATAGTTAACCTGGGATGTAATGGAGCAGTAGGATTGGTTTCTTATCATACCTATGCAAGCCAAGTTTATGTTAAGCTATATGTGTTCCTAATACCACTGAACATAGCCATAAAAACTATCATTTAAATTATTAAATTTACTCTGAATTCTAACATTTGTTTCACTTTGGAGTCAGTCTCTACTGGTTGTCTTCTATCCTGGGAAAAATTCATATTTTCATGTGTTTATATATCGATTGAGTACTTTTCGAGGGTATAATGTGTGTGCATGGGCTTGTGCATGTGTATATGCTGGAGTATATAATTTGATGGGCTTTGGTGTATGTATATGCTTGTGAAATTATCACTATAAACGAAATAGTGAACCCTCCCTCAAATTAGCTTGTGTCCCTGTGCAACCCCTCCTGTTATCTCCTCCCTTCATTGCCCTTTTACCTAGCCAGGCAACTGCTGATCTTTTTTTTTTTTTTAGTTACTGTAAATTAGTGTGAAGTAGTAAACCAAATTTTTCAATTTACTTTACTCTGTTACTTAATGATACTGAAAATCTCTTCATGCACTTATTTGATATACATATATTGATATCAAATATAATATATATTATAACATACTATATATATATATATATATATATATATATATATACACACACATAAATATAAAATAAATATATTATTCACCCTGGGGAAAATGCCTCCGAAAGTTTTGTCTATTTTGTATCCTTTCTTTTCTTTTATAATGTTTTGAAAATTGTTTTTATACTCTGGATATAACTACTTCATACAATATTGCTTTGCAACTATTTTCTCTCAGCTTACGTCTTTTTTCCTTTTTCATAACCGTCTCTTGAAAGGTTGAAGTTGTGTGAAACTGAGACCAAGTAGGTCAGGAGTTAAATATAAAGTTACCAAGTGTTGTAGTCAGTTCCACAATGCTGGAACAAACCAGACACAGTGTAGGGGAGGAATGGGATTCATCTGAAGCTTAAAGAGCTAGCAGACATTCCATCAATGGCAGAAAAAGCTGGATCCCTTTCACAGATCCAAACAGAGAAGTACAACCAAAGAACCAGCTAACACCCAAAAATAGAAATCAGGAACCCAGTCAGGGCTTAGACTGCTCTGCGCACCTTTGGGCTGGATCCTAGGGTCAACCTCCAGCAATGCTTCCTCCAGCTAGGTGGCTGGAGACACAAGTTACAAGCCCAATAAAACATGTAAGTCAATGGGGGACATATATTCCAATTAACACACCAAGGAAACTGTAGCTATATCTTGGTAACTGCTTCTACTAATGGTTAGAACACTCCTTTGTGTTTAAGCATCCTAGAAGTAGCAGTTAGATTTTTCCTACTATGTAAGAAATCAAGATACCAGGGAATTTTTGAAAAGGTACACTAATGAAGTGTCTCCCCCCCACCCGCAAAAAAAAAAAAAAAAAAACCAGCTTCAGTTTAGTATCATTTGAGGGGTTTTGACTCCACTTATAGGATTTCCAAGAAGATTATGGGAAGAAATAATATGAAAGGCAGATTGATACCACCATGATTTTGGAAGGAAAAGGGGGCCACTGTACTCCCAAGGATATGCCACCCACTTCCTAATATCCTTAAAAGGCATAATACAGAGAGCACTAAACCCCTGCAGACCAGCCTGCTCCAGTCCCCTAGAGTGTACTGTTACCTTAATTTGCCTTCATAAATAAGACTCTGCTTAAACTGCCCATGTCTTTTGGCTTGATTCTTTCCTTGGGGAATACAAGAACCAAAGAAACACCATCCAATAATAGAACCTTCATTTCTCTCACACAGAATTGTGAGATGTTGTAAAAGTTCACTATATTTTAGTGTAGGTGAATGTATAAGAATGAATGATCAGAACAACACGATTTTTAATTAAGCATAGAATGAAGGATAGGAGCAAACCTGGATCCAAGCAGCAGATGAAATTTATAGCAGGTGGCACATTCTCCAGTTAAAAATTTAAGCAGAGACTGGAGAGATAGATTAGTGGTTAAATCACTTGCCTGTGAAGCCAAAGGATCCAGATTGACATAAACCAGATGCACAAAGTGGCACATGCATCTGGAGTTCATTTGTAGTGTCTGGAGGTCCTGGTGCTCCCATTCTCTATCTCCCCCTCTTTCTCTGTCAAATACATAAATAAATAGATTTCTTTAAAAGAATGACATTACACTATGCAGTATACTGTATAGCCTAATATTAACTTCATCACTTATTAATTTTATGAAATATTCTTTCACATAATTTTTCCAACCTTTTTTTTTTTCTTTTTTGGTTTTCTGATGTAGGGTCTCACTCTGATCCAGGCTGACCTGGAATTAACTCTGTAGTCTCAGGGTGGCCTTGAACTCATGGCGATCCTCCTACCTCTGCCTCCTGAGTGCTGAGATTAAAGGCATGTGCCACCATGCACAGCTTTTTCCAATTTTTTAATAGAAGAGGCTTATAGATTTAATTCTTTTTAAAAATATTATTTATTTATTTCCAAGCAGAGAGAGAATGAGAAAGAGACAGAGACAGCATACACCAGGGCCTCCAGCCACTCTAGATGCATGCACCACTTTGTGCATCCAACTTTATGTGAATACTAGGGAATCAAACCTGGGTCATTAGGCTTTACAGGCAAGAACCTTAACTGCTGAGCCATCTCTCCAGCCCCTAAGATTTAATTCTATTTTTTTTTTTTTTTTTGAGATAGGGTCTCACTCTGGTCCAGGCTGACCTGGAATTAACTCTGTAGTCTCAAGGTGGCCTTGAACTCATGGTGACCCTCCTACCTCTGCCTCCCAAGGGCTGGGATTAAGATTTAATTCTTAAAAAATTTATGAATAGACATCTAAGTTAGTACCAATGTTATGTTTCAGCTCATAGAAATGCATTTGAGTATTTCCATAGTTAGTATCTTACATATATTTCCATAGGACAATGTTGAAATTAATATTTTATCAACTTTTTTTTTTTTCTTGAGGTTAGAAAACAGTTTTCCAGCCAGGCATGTTGGCTCATGCCTTTAATTCCAGCACTTGAACGGCTGAGATAGGAAGATAATTTGTGAGTCTGAGGCCAGCTCAAGACTACATAGTGAATCCCAGATCAGCCTGGGCTAGAAGACGACCTCAAAAAACTTCAAAAAACCAAAAAGAATAAAAAATAAAAAAACAATTTTCCACAGAGAGAGTTCTAAGTTCTATAAATTTAAGTTTGTAGCAGAAAATTATTTTTTATAAAAGCTTTTTAACCCCTTACTGATAATTACAAATCCTAGATGATTGCATCTATTTGTCTGTCTGTCTGTCTTTGTCTATTCATCCATCTATCTATCATCTCTCTGTCATCTATCTATCATCAATCTCTTATCTAATTTCTGCTTAACTCTTGATCTTGGACTGAATGAAAGACATTCAGTTTTCCTTATCATCCTCTTGAGGCAATTACATAAGACTCTCTGGCTAATGGTAGTTAGCATAATAGTTGTGTTACTTTCGCCTGATTATCACCAAAATACCTAATAAAAACAACTTAGGGAAGGAAGGCTTGATTTTGGCTCACAGTCTCAGAGTGGCCTTGAACTCACTGTGATCCTCCTACCTCTGCCTCCCAAGTGCTGGGATTAAAGGTGTGCACCACCACGCCTGGCTGCAGCCAGGTTTTTTATTTGAGGTCCAGGGCTGAATCAAGAAGTCAGCATGCCTGAGTGCAGAGCATCCAGAAGGGGCTGAGCCTGAACTCAGGCACCTGAGTAATTCCCGCTCTGCAACAGCTGTGAATCACAGGGCAAATATGTGGGGCAATTTCCCTCTCACCACCCCCAGATGCCAGTTCCTGAAGGCTCCACAGCATTCCACTGATCAAACCACGTGTCTGCTAGTACATTTTAGACTCAAACCATAGCTGTGTGTTACATTAAAAGCTTCACACATACGACTCCCAGCTGGAGTGTGTCTAGACAAGAGAACTGCTGGACTAATTTTCACCTTTCAATTTGCACAGAAGCCACCTCTCTTCAAAACTTCCCACTCCTTTTATAAACTTGTGTCTTCTCTAGCCAGTGCCAACTTGGATATTACTGAGAAGAATCAAAACAACACAGGAAAACTACTTATGAGTTTACTACAGTCCCATACATACCTAATTTGATTTTCACAAAGACTCCTCCTTCTTTAATTAGCCATTTCTCTAACTGTGGACAGATAATTCAGGTCGTTCTGTTATTGAATCAATTTCATATGTATGTTAGCTCCAGCAAAGAAATCATTCCCTTAGCTATAAGGATGTAGGTCTGAGGAGATCAGCCAGAGGACCAGGAAGGGATTTTGGTATTCAGAGCCCTCTGAGAGCCCCATCCCCAACTCTGGCAGCTAGTCTGCAATCTTGGGTATAATTCTCTCATTTTCTTTCTTACACACAGACTATAATGATCAACAATCACCTTGGGTACTGATCCATGCCTCCCACTGTGGACTCTCCTCGATCAACCTCTTTCCAAGCTGGCTGTAATGTAGGACTCTAGAGTTTTCTCTAGTCTCTAAGTACTGCTCAGAAATGTTTATCTTTTCCCCCATGGTTCTGAACAAGAAAGAGTATCCCCCAGCCAAAAAGGAAGGCTGCTCCCTTAGCAACAGCAATCTTCTTTTCTCATCATCTTCTCCAGTTCCCTCCTTGGACCATTTCCCCATTCTGTAGCTCAGTGGTCAAGAGACAAAAGAATGTAATTGGTATGCAAAGCTTACATTTAGTATTCACATTGTTCTAACCCAGCAGAAAAGTTCCTCTCAGTACTTTCCTCCCCACTTTCTCCAGAATGACCATCTCACGATGGGGTACAGCAAGTCTTACCATAAGAATACAGAACAGCCTTTCTTCCTTTCCCCCCTTCCCTCCCTCTCTCTCTTTCTGATTTTATTTATTTATTTCTTTGAGGTAGAGTCTCACTGTAGCCCAGGTTGACCTGGGACTCGGCCCAGGGTCATCTCAAACTCATGGTGATCATCTGTCTTTGCCTCCTGAGTGCTAGGATTAAATGTGTGTGCCACCGCTACTGCTTCTGAATATCACTTATTAAACCTGTGTGTGCCTGGGATAATTGGCATTTGGACTTCTCAGATTATACATATATGTATTGTAAGGTTCAGGAGTGACCAAGACCATGGAGCCCACTCTCACTCAAAGATGGAAGCTTTTATTGGGGAAAAACACAAGCTGCCAGGACTGACTCTCAAGAGTGGCGCACAGCCAACTCTGAAATTACAGATAGCGCGCTATATAGAGCTCTTCAGTTGGGGGAAGAGGAGGAATGGAAGGAACTCCCTTGTTCTTTACATTAGCCATAGGGTTTGAGACCAGAAGTGACCAGGTGGGAGATAAGGGGGCAGGAAACCTAGACATGAGCATTGTTAGACTAGGAGAGGATAATGGCTGGGTGGTTCTTCAGAAATATGAATGACTCACTTCCTTATGTCTCTGTCGCCCTCCTGCTGTCCACGGTGACTCCATTTTGTCTTTACCTAACACACACACACACAATCTTTTATAATGTATTATTTGAAAACATTTTTATTTACTTATTTATTTGAGAGAAAGAGGCAGATAGAGAAAGTGATATCATACTCCAGAGCCTCTAGCCATTGCAAAAAACTCCAGACACATGCACCATCTTGTGCATCCAGTACTTTTAAGTCCATTAGCTTTTTCTTTTCTTTCTTTTTTTTTTTTGGTGACAATGATTGTGGCCAGGGTCCCACTTGCTGTTGGGGAAAATGTGGAGGCAGTGTAAAGAAAATGAACTACTGGCCAAAGACCCATAAGACTTAGGAGACTATAGCAAGTCACGCCACTCTTGAGCTTTAACATGTCCCCTTAAAAGATCTCTAATAATAGCTCCCTGCCAGTTCTGTCATTGCAAATGAGATGGCATGTGGGAATAACAATTGAAAACAATGAAGCAAAAACATCTCTTTATTGATGTTGCTTTATAAACAATATATCACACTGATCTCAAGTCAATATATTTTGATGAACATGTACTCCAGTGTGAAAAAAAAAAGACAGCTGCAAACTGTAAAGGTTTATTATCACTTGTAGAAGGCTCCTTCACCTTTTCCATGTAATCCAGAGCATACCTCCACCACCACAACCACTATTCTGATTTCTATAACCATGACATCACTTTTCCTGCGTTTTCCTTCGAGGTAAGTGTGTTTGTAATGTAAGTGTGCTTGACCTATGGCTCCCTGCTCTGATGTGATACTAGTGAGATGCATCGGTTTTGTGTGATTCCTTACATTCGTTCCTTAAGCTGCTTCCAGTCAGATATTTGGTCACAGCAACAACTAAGGCAAGTAAGACACTCCCTTAAGTTGTTTCTGTCAGGCGTTTTTGTCACGGGGGTGAGCAAAGCAACATACCACCTTTGAGTAGCTCCTTTCTCATGGAACCCCATGATTTCATATGGGCATGTCTAAATGTCTAATAAGTTTCTCTTATTGAGGACTTACTGCCTTAGAATGCCTAAAGTGAAAGGAGCCGTGAGAAATAAGAAATGAGATAAGAAGCAAGTGTCAGTTCTGACATACCAGTGACACACAATGGACCCTGACCTTCCTCCCTTCTATCTTCACTTTCCATGGAATGGAACCAGGTCCTTCTGTTCTTCCTCTGCATCTGCCACTGGACTTGCTGCACTTAATAAGCTTCAGCATAGAAGTACATGGAGTTATAGAGGGCTGGCCAACCCAGGCTTCCCTGACCGATCCTCTGTGCTCAGTAGTTCTTCCTTTAGGAGAATGAGAATAAGTTTATCACAGGCTGCCCCACAGTCAGGTCATCAACAAGTAAGAGACTTATGAAAACAAGTAACTAGTGAAAACAAGTAAAATTACCCACTTTGTCCTCACCCCCATCCAAACTGGAGACTTATAAACTTTTTAAAAATTGATTAATTTATTTTTCTTTATTTACTTATTTAAGAGAAAGAGAGAGAGAGAGAGAGAGAGAGAGAGAGAGAGAGAGAGGGAAACAGATAGAGAAAGAATGGGCTCTCCAGGGCCTCTAGTCACTGCAGATGAACTCCAGATGCATGCACCACCTTGTGCCTCTGGCTTATGTGGATACTGAGGAATAGAACCTGGGTCATTAGGCTTCGCAGGTAAGTGCCTTTAACCACTAAGCCATCTCTCCAGACTGTCTTGTACTCTTACATCAGATAAATGCCTATTTGAGGTTGCTATTATTGTGTGTTAAACATAATTACTAGAGCATCAGATAATAGGGATAAGTTTCTCTTTCTTGCTTTCTTTCCTTCTTTCTTTTCTTTTTTAAGCCAGAGTCTCAAGAAGTCTAGATGGGTTTTGAATTCACTGTGTAGGTGAGTATGATTCTCAACTCCTGAACCTTCTCTTTTCACCTCTTAAATGCTGGGATTACAGACATGCCAAGCATACTCAGCTCAGATGCACTTCTGTTGTTAAGGAACAAATTGCCTAAAGTGAAGCCATAAGGGTGTGAACAAAAATCCTTTCCAGTCCATGGTTTTCATCCCCAAGTCAGAGTTTCTCAATTACTTTCTATCTAGTGCTTTATTTGCCTAAACTCAGTTGCCAACATTTCATTGAGAATTCATGGAAAATGAGAATAAATGCTAGTTTCAGGGCTTCATTATTCTCATTGAACTTCATGAGCTTTGACTGCTCACAATTGTACCTCCCTCTGTGAAAAGTGAGCCAAGAAAATCTAAGTAGTGTGGCTCACATGGCACCTCCATCAATAGCAAATGCACTGGAGGTTTCAGTCTTTGATTGGTTAACCTCATGCTTTGGGGCCCAACATTATAACAGGAGTGCAGATGGAGGAATCTCTTTATATCATGATGTCCTGCAAAGAGAGAGAGACTGAGACTGACTGTTCCTAATGACCTACATCATCCAAAGCCCCTCCAAAATACCATTGTCAGTTGGGGACAAAGCTGTCAATTCATGAGCCTATGGGGGACATTCCATATTCAAACCATAGCAGGTAGTAATTATACCTCTCTAATAGATACAATTTAATCATTAACTTAGAAGGAAAATAAAGTTTATTTATTTAGTTTTTTAAAATAATTTTTATTTATCTGTAAGCAGAGAGATAAGAGAATGGGCATGCCACGACATCTTGCCATTGCAAAGGAACTCAGATGCATGCACCACTTTGCACATCTGGCTTTATGTAGGAACTGGAGAACTGAACCTAGATGTCAAGGTTTGCAAGCAAGAGACTTTAACCACTGAGCCCTAACATATTTATTAAACACTGTTCAGAACTAAAATTTTGCCATTAAGGGAGATAAAGATTATATGATTGAAAGTTCTATATTTTCTTTTTGAGATTTAAGGCAAAATGGATATGAGCTATTATATCACTAAATGGAATTTCTTTTTAAACAGATATAAGAGCAATAGAGCTTCTTGTCAATTTAATAACAATTTTGATGTTTAATCTGGTTTCGTTTCTACATAGTCAATTGACCACTAAATTATCTTATTTTGTGTTGAACTAACTTATTTTATGGAAAGAAATTTTTATTATTTTTACTTTTAGCTGGATTTTGCATCATGGTCATTCTGCTTTTAAAAGCCAAATGATCACAGAGATCACTATAAGAGATAATGTTTAATAGCTTCTTTTTATTTTACTTGATTTTATTGCAGGCAATGAATACTCTTCAGAAAGTTGTCTAACATTTTTGAGGGGTCAAATATTTCAGTTTTATAGATATTATTTTTATTCATAATATGAATTCACTATGCTCATGATCTTTGTTTGGGATGATAAATCTGTCATTTTAAAAATTTTAAATCTTGGGCTGGAGAAATTACTTAGTGGTTAAGGCACTTGCCTGTGGACCCTAAGGACCCTAAGGACTCAGGTTCGACTCTCCAGATCCCACGTAAGCCAGACACACAAAGTTGAGGCACGTGCAAGGCTTCACATGTCCACTATGTGGTACAAGCATCAGGAGTTTGATTGCAGTGGCTGAGGCTCTGGTGTGCAAGTTCTCTCTCTCTCCCTTTTCCTTTTCTCTCTCTCTTGCTCTCTCTAAAAAATAAGATTTAAAATCTTTTCCTTAAACTAAACCTTATATGTAACATCCTACTTTGGGCAGATTATATCAGCTCTGTTATGACTGATTTTGTTAAATTAAACCATAGAGTATTGCAGCTGAAAAACCATGTAGCAGTAATTCCTATTCTAAGCGCTATTCGGAAGACTGCTCACGTTGGTAAGTAAGACAGACTTCTAGTGATGGCGACTAGTGGCTGAGGATAGCAGAAGGATGACCATGACACCCGCTGCCGCCTTGCTACTAGAATTGATTTTCTTGTGAGCCTCTACCACTCTGTGACCCTGTTTTCTGTTTCCTTATTTGTCACACTATTGGATAATACATATTTCATGACTTGGAAAAAGACAATTACTTTTATGTGATTCCCCTAATGATAAATAAAGGGACCTTGGAGAGGAAGCAGGCTACATGTACAAATTGTAAAGGAGAGTGTGTGTGTGTTCTATGTGGTTAAAGTTATGAAGGAGAGTGCCGTGCCTTGAATCTGATTCTGGTGATGGACGTTAGGAGTGTCTGGAACAATAGATATTGGTGTGAGCCAAGAGAGCTGAAAAACAGTTTGTCTGGTGTTTTATTTATTATTTTCACTCTGGCGTGGGAGGGGACCAACTCGCCAGGATCTTGGAGTGATCACACATGGGAGAAGTTTATGTATGAATTGACATGGGTAACATGCACCCAGACATGTCAAGTGCAGAACTGGCCACTTAAGTACACTAGCAAGAGAGTGGGTGTCACTTTAGTCATTCTTCTGGTCATTCAGCATTATCTACAGTATGGAAATGAATTCTCTCTCAGGTATAGGGTTGAGGAAACAAAGGGAAAAAGATAATGAGATTGGACAATACATATTGCTCACAGCAGTATAGAAAAAATGCAAGAAACAATAATAAATAATGGATTATAAAATGCAAATCTAGAGAGGAATTTTCTGCCAGGCTTTAATTTTGATGGGTTCTTAAGGTTTTTTAAAAAATGCGTAGTTTGCCAGGCATGGTGGCACATGCTTTTAATCCCAGCATTTGGGAGGCAGAGGTAGGAGGATCGCCTTGAGTTCAAGGCCACCCTGAGACTACATAGTGAACTCCAGGTCATCCGGGGCTAGAGTGAGACACTACCTCAAAAAAAAAAAAAAAAAAAAAAGTAGTTTTCTGTGTCTTGAGCAAGAATGACAAACAGTCTAATTGCCAAAATGCTGTGTACAGAGGGAAGATGAGGCATTAGAGATGAATAGATGCAATTTAATAAGAAATAAGACAGAAGCAAAACAAAATTAAACCCACAGTAGAGAAAGATGCCATAAAGCAGAAAGTACTTTTCTCTTGGCTTGAGTTAAAGCTAAATCAAATAGCTATTAATAATTGATTTTTGTAAAACACAGGCCTGGCATTTGGCTCACATTAAACTAAGGTGCTCTATATGAAAACAAAAGCTGCAACACTGACAAATGTTAGAGTTCATAAAATGAAAGTTACAAAAGACATAATCCAAGAAAAATTTCCTTGGCTCCATCTTTTGAGTCTTTAATTTTTTTTTTTTTAAATACTCTGAGATGGGCTGGAGAGATGGCTTAGTGGTTAGGCGCTTGTCTGTGAAGCCTAAGGGCCCAGGTTCAAGGCTCGATTCCCCAGGACCCACGTTAGCTAGATGTACAAGGGGGCGCATGTGTCTGGAGTTCATTTGCGGTGGCCAGAAGCCCTGGCGCGCCCACTCTCCTCTCTCTCTCTCTCTCTCTCCCTCTCTCTCTTTCTCTCTCTGTCTGCCTCTTTCTCTCTCTGCCTGTCACTCTCAAATAAATAAATAAAAATAAACAAAATTTTTAAAATACTCTGAGAATACACTAATAAGAGAGAAATATTTCTTGTGTTCTTTTTCTGGTTTTCTACTTATGGAACTCAAACTTCTAATGGCCTAGGTTAATTATTATTAATGTAGCTTTTATTAACTTTAGCTTAGTAAGTAATATTTGGCAAATATTAGAATTATCTCTCTAGAATCAGACACAGAGAGCCTATAGGACAGAAGACACAACAAGGTACATGATATAGCCTCAAGTGGTACACTTAGAGGCATCTTAATACTTTCTTTGCCAAAAGAGAAATGATTTGCAGCTAAAAAATATATATATTCTGGGCTGGAGAGATGGCTTAGTAGTTAAGCACTTGCCTGTGAAGCCTAAGAACCCTGGTTCAAGGATCAATTCCCCAGGACCCACGTTAGCCAGATGCACAAGGGGGGGGCGCACGCATCTGGAGTTCGTTTGCAGTGGCTGGAGGCCCTGGCACACCCACTCTCTCTCTCTCTGTATCTGCCTCTTTCTCTCTCTGTCTGTGGCTCTCAAATAAATTAAAAAAAAAAATTATTCTGCTCCAAAAGGCTAGGACAAGGATTAAAAGAAAAACACCTTCATGAGTCATAGTGTAATAAGCTACAAGATGTTAAGCAAAATATTCAGAAATAACAAGTGTCAGGCCATGGCCAGTGGAAAGAGAAAACATCTGAAAATCAAAGCAAATGGCGGGGGCATTTTTCTAGAATGCTGGAGGAAGCACACTCTACTCAGTAGACATTAGACTGAAGGAATATGTTACTTTTTCAAGTCTGAATTTTGGAACAGTTCCAGAGAGACTTGGGATTATCTCTACTTGGTGATAAGAGAAAAGGAAATAGGGATCCAATTGTGTCATGGCAAAGTAGACTGGGCCTTACAGTTAGTTCTGTGTGAATATCAATCAATAGTTACGGGTATGACTACATCTCTCATTTACAAAGAAGGAATCAGTTAAGATGGGGTACAACGGCATCTTTCATCTGCATAAGCAGGCAACTGAATTTGGAAACTGTATGAAGCCCAGCCCTGTTTCTGTCCTTTCTAACCATGCTTCCTGTTTGCAATATACAGCTGTAGCTCCCTGGTTTACAGTTTCTTCCTTTCTTGTCTTTGGCTCCTCTTTCCCTTTTGCCTTTTATCCATCTCTCCCCCACCCCTCCTTCTTTCTTACCATCTTCCTTCTCTGCCTTCCTTCCCCTCTGCCTCTCTTTTTGTTAACTTGTTTTCTAGATGATTTAGTTGGCAGAATTATACAACATCAAAAGCGCTAATTATCCCGTGGATCTGGAAGGAGGGGTTGCTGGTGATAGAGCACTGCATTGGGTTGCTTGTAATTCATTCCATCCACGAGAATTTCTGTAAATTGTCTAGTAGAGTGTTTACAAATCTAACTCGCACAGTATAAATGTTCTCATTGTCAGTTCAGTTCCCGGTGACTTCACTCAGGCGTTAAAGAACCCCATACCTTGACTTGGATCTTTAAGTGAAGCAGATGGGTTCTAGGTGGCAAGTGTGTAGTAGCTTAAGAGTAAATAAGTCACACTACTCTTCTACATTCACATACTAAGACTCACTTCCTAAATGGACATGATTCTTATTTAATGTACATGTAATATTCTGATTTCAGAAATGAGAGCTACTATGTTGCTGGTTTTTAGATTACTATTATTATTATTTTTGTGGTTACAGAGAAGATGAGCTTTATTTGTTTTATATATTTTATTTTATTTATTTAACAGAGAAAGAGGGAGAGAGAGAAAGAGAATGGGCATGCCAGGGCCTCCAGCCACTGCAAACAAACTCCAGATGCATGTGCACCCTTGTGCATCAGGCTAATTTGGGTCCCGGGGAATCAAACCTAGGTCCATTGGCTCTGCGGGCAAATGCCCTAATCACTAAGTCATCCCTCCAACCCTGGTTTTAAGATGATTTATTTGTATAATAACACAAAAAGAATTAAGGTAATTTGCTCTATTAAGATGTTCTACATATTTGTAAGCATTTTAGAATGCATTCTCTTGTTTTATACCCTTGTGGGCAGAGATACAGAATTTTATTGATGAGATATCAAAATAACTGGAAGGATTTATGCATATTTTTCAGTCCAAAAATTACATGTGCTTGAGGTGGCAAGGTTAGCTTGATTAAACATTGTACAATATAGGCATGTACTAAAATACTACATAGGAGATCAAGTAGGATACCACAAATGTGTATGTTTTTATGTGTTAAAAGTAAGCAGAAAAAAGCCAGGCATGGTGGCACACACCTTTAATCCCAGCACTTGGGAGGTAGGAGGATTGCTGTGAGTTCGAGGCCACCCTCAGACTACATAGTGAATTCCAGGTAGCCTGGGCTAGAGTGAGACCCTACCTTATAAAAACAAAATAAATAAATAAACAAATAAATAAATAAACAAAATTGAAGTAACTTAAATTACTCAAGTAATGCTTATAATCAAAAGACCTGCAAAGACTTTTTTCATTAAATATTATATTCCTATCACCTTGCCCCTCTTTCCAACATAAACTCCTAGAAAACAGTGTTTTCTAGGGTGTAACTAAAGTTTCCCCTAACCAAGCTCTTTATAGATACTATCTAAACTTTTCTTTCTCATGATAATAATTGTTTTAGCCATGTTCTTCACATCATTTAGCAACTTATTTTTACTTAGTAAATGTCATTTTATAATGTGTTTCCCCTCCTGTTGTTTAACTGAAAAGTAATAAGTCAAGATGATATTCTTTTAGAAGGCAAATGAATATTCTACAATGAGAAATAACATTTCAAAATCCACTTGTCACCTTACTATCTGGAGATGCCAATACAGGTGCATTAATCTTATGATAAAGAGAAGGTAAAGCTCTTAATAAAGTGAGTGATGTTCTACAAACAGAAGGTTCTGCAACTGTGAGGTGAATAGGCTTGAATGAGCTGTGCCTTTCTACTGATAAAAATGAAAGCATCCATGCACTTGAATTCCTTCATTCTTCACAAAAGCTCATTTAGCATAATCTAACAAGCTTTCCAAGGTGATCTTAAACTTGAGCAAAAGACCTGCTGCTTCAGGCATAAAAAGCAGCTATTTTGGTCCTGTTTTTACTGTTTTTTGAATGTTTTTATTTAGCAAAAGTCATAGGGAATCAAAAATGAAGGCAAATATTTTTTCCCAAAACTACAGTAAATAATCATGTTTTCTCCACATGCTGATGTTAAAATGGCTATTATATAGTGATCATTAGATTATGAAATGACAAAGTGATGGAAAGAATGATATAGTATGTCACTGTGGTAGTTTGAATGTATGGCCCCTTAGACTCAGGCTTTTTTTTTTTTTTTTATGAAAAAGGGTCTCACACTAGCTCAGGCTGATCTGGAATTCACTATGTAGTCTCAGGGTGACCTTGAAATCGTGACAATCCTCCTACCTCTGCCTCCTGAGGGCTGGGATTAAAGGCTTGCACCACCATGCCTGGCTCAGGCTTTTTTAAAGGCTTTTAATTTTTGAATTAAGATTGAACTTGCTCCTTGAGTCACCAGCAGGCAGATACCTACTTAGGTGTGCTACTGGGGCAGTCCAGCCATACTAAGTGTGTTTAGAGCCTGTTTGAGTTCTGGTTTGTTCTTGGTGCTGGCTGTTTTTTTTTAAAAAAATTTTGGTTTATTTTTATTTATTTATTTGAGAGTGACAGACACAGATAGAGATAGAGAGAGAATGGGCACGCCAGGGCTTCCGGAAACTACAGACGAACTCCGGATGTGTTAGCTCCCTTGTGCATCTGGCTAACATTGGTCCTGTGGAAACAAGCTTTGAAATGGGGTCCTCAGGCTTCACAGGCAAGTGCTTAACTGCTAAGCCATCTCTCCAGCCCATGGCGCTGGCTGTTTTGTGGTGCTGGCTGTTCATGGTATCTCTCTGCCTAGATCTAGGAAGTAAGCCAGCTTCTTCTGCCATTGACAGTTTTCCCTGGATTGTGTAAGTCTGATATAAACCATTTCCTCTCATTATCTGCTTCTTGTTGGATGTTTATCCAGCAATCTGAAATTACTGCAACAATAGAATTAGTACCCAGAGGTGGGGTCATTGTTATGATGAATCTGACTATGTGGATTTTGGTGTGTTGGAGCTTGTATATTGGAGGGATGTGGAAGGACTTGGTACTTGGGACTAGAGAAGCCTAACAGTGTGGTAATAATAATATATATATATATATATATATATATATATATATAGGCTATTCTGGTGAGAGTTTGAAAATTCGAAATGCAGAGAGAATTATGGACTATGAAGGCTTGGCTTATGAACTATCAATGAGGAAGTGGAGAACCCTGTTGGAACTTGCATATTGCTGGAAAGGCTGGTTGCATTTGGCCCAAGCCCTAAGAACTTGAGCAAGATTAAGCATAAAGGTAATGGATTAGTGTGCTTGGTGGAAGGTACAGATCAGAAATATACATAAAAAAATAAAAGTACTGTTTATCCCAGAGAAAATTCAAGCAAGTTTAGAGATAATGACACAGAGAATGGTTTTAGGTTACTGAAGTTGCAATTGTTAAGCAGTCACCTTCCAGTTGCTGGATAAGCACCCAACCAGAATCAGCTTATGGGAGGAAAGGGTTCATATCAGGCTTATACATTCCAGTGAAGCACCATCAATGGCAGAAAAACCTGGCTCACTTTCATAAATCTAAGCAAAGAGAAGCCACCCACAGCCGGCACCACAAACAAGAGCTCCAACTGCTCTGAATTATGGGACCATAATTTGGGACAGTAATTTCAAACTACCATAATAATCCAAAGTATAAGTCTATGAATTATTTTTCTTCCATTTTCTTCCATTCCGCTTACATGTTTTTGAGACCCTACATCTCAGCCCAGACCCAATTCATTTCTTCCTGGACTTTTGGCTTGATAGTTGTGTAAGAATATTATGTACTGTCTCTTGTTCAATGAGCAAACAATAAAATATGATATTCTTTTAAGAAAGGACAAATGGATTTTCTGTAACAGGAAATGCTGTTTGTGTGCCTAAATATTCTGTATTTTGAACAGAAAATGTACAGGTTTCTATTACTTTAGCTAAGCATAATATGCCATTCTTTTCATGGCTCCATACTGTAAGCTTGTGTGACTATTTGTTTTAAGGATGGGGGGAAAAAAAAGAAGAAATTTCTGGTTATTTGTGTGGATACAATGGCCTTTTCTGCTAGATTTCTCTTGTCAGAATTACAGTATGATCACAGTGTGTGTCAGGTTCCCATCAGAAATGGACAGGAAAGTCACATAGCTGAAAAGATCAGATAGCAGCTTGACACATTGTACTCATGAAGTGTCAAGTTAGGAAGTCAGTAAAAAAAAAAAAAAAAAAATGTTGGTTGCTTCAACAAAACAATCAAGCAAAGGGCAAAAAGGACAAATGGAATGGAAAACATTTCTAATCAAATACTTTTTGCTTCAAACCATCCAGGTTCTAGAAAGGGCAGAAGAGGAGCCCTAACCCTCACTGTTCCACCAGGGTAATCATAGAAATGTAAGAAAAATGTACGATGATGACAGGTTTTCTCCTTTTCAGCAGAAAGTAAACACTTGCTCCTTCCATTTCTCTATAACCATGGCTAAAATTTGGTTTGATTTGAATACAACAACATGATGGCCGGACTATTTTTCCTTTGCATATATATGTTTCTTGCATTTTCTGACATGTATGTCTTTTTCATGGCTCCTCAAGGGCTTGGAGGGCTGCCTAGAGAGCAGCTGTACATCAGTAAACAGCTTTGGGCAGAGAAAGCCCAGCAGTGGGAGGGGGACAGGTGACATGTTTGACACAGCTGTACTGTGTGTATGCACGCGAGTGTGTGCGTGTTTGTTGGTGTGGGACTCTTTTTTTAATTTATATACAAAAATTTATTTGTTTCAAGGTTCTAAAGTCTGTGAAATGCAAGGGCATAGTACCAGTCTCTGAGGAGGGCTTTCTTGCCCAATTATATGATGATGCTTTTGAGTCCAGATCTCTCATCACTTTTCTTTTTTTTAAATTTTTTTGACAACTTCCGTAAGTATAAACAGTATGCCATGATCATAAACACCTCCTTGCACCTCCTCTCCTTTTCTTGTTCCAAGTCCCCCCTCCATCAAATCCCTTCTTTCCCTCTAGTCTCTTCTATTTTTAAAAAATATTTTTTTCTTGGTTCATTTTTATTTATTTGAGAGTGACAGAGAGAGAGAGAGAGAGAGAGAGAGAGAGAGAGACAGAAAGAGGCAGATAGGGAGAGAAGAAAGAGAATGGGCGCGCCAGGGCCTCCAGCCACTGCAAACAAACTCCAGACCGTGCGCCCCCTTGTGCATCTGGATAACGTGGGTCCTGGGAAATCGTGCCTCGAACCGGGGTCCTTAGGTTTCACAGGCAAGCGCTTAACCGCTATGCCATCTCTCCAGCCCTAGTCTCTTCTATTTTGATGTCATCATGTTTTCCCTATTATGCAGGTCTTGTGTAGGTAGCATCTGTCAGTGTGACGTCATGAATATCAAGGCCACTTTGTGTGTGGAAAACAGTACTGTAAGCACTCTTCCCCTTCATTTGGCTCTAACACTCTTTTTTGTAAAAATAATATTTTATTTATTTATTTTTGGTTTTTTGAGGTAGGGTCTCCCTCTAGCCCAGACTGACCTGGAATTCACTCTGTATTCTCAGGGTGGCCTCGAACTCATGGTGATACTCCTACCTTTGCCTCCCTAGTGCTGGGATTAAAGGCGTGCGACACCACACCTGCACACCTGGCTTACTTATTTATTTATTAGAGAGAGAGAGAGAGAGAGGGAGACAGAGAAAGAGAGACAGAGAGAGAGAGAGAGAGAAAGAGAGACAGAGGAGAGAAAGCACTCGCCATGGCCTCTAGCAACTGCAAATGAACTCCAGATACATGTGCCACTTTTGCATCTGCCTTATAGCCTCACGACCTGGCACCGAGTAGGTGTATAAAGGTGTTCCTGGATGAATTAAAGACAGCCTAGTTTTGACAGATTGACATGTAGGTGTCAGTGCCCACAGCTCCAGTAGTTTTCTAAAAGTTTCAGCAAGTTTATGATGACTCAGCTAGGTTTTTGTCCCTCCCTTGGAGCTAATAAACCAACGAAGTGATTGACAGCTGAGGACCTTTGTATGTGTGACTTTAAAGACAATGCAGAAGTATCATATTTCCCATTTGTCATGTGGGTCTGTTGTATTTTTCCATGAATTATTGCCTATTACTGAAGCCAAGCAGAGGAGCTAGGAAACTGGACTAGTATGACAGTTTGTGCTGCATCTTAGGACATCAAGGGTTGTACCTATGCATCAAGAGCTAGAAAGAGATGTTAGTGAGTATACAGGATACCGGTGAAATAATGTTCAAGGCAATTTAAATATTTTCAAACATATATTGTGAGGAAGATGCTAAGAGGATGAGGGAATATTGAGTGCATACGTCTACACTCCAGTGACACAAATCCTAGCTGAGAGGTGGATATGTCTGCGTGACTTGCTTTCTTGTTTCACACAGGTTTCCTGTAAATGTCACCGTGCAGGAGACCTCTTAGTTCAGTGCCATTCCTGGAGTACTGTCACCTTCCCTCATCAATACTTTCTACCCACCAACTTTACCTTGTTTTTCTGCCTGGCACTCTTTAGAATCTGAGATAATATTTGTTCAGTTGTTTGCATAACATGTATTTTTCCCCACTAGATTGATAAGTCATGGGTGAAAACAGAAAGAGCTGTATTTATTTATTTTTTTCATTGCTCTTTTTCTGGTGCCTGGGCACTGGCCTCTTAATTAATGCTGTTGAATGCACAATCAAGAGACCTACAATCTCAATCTTCTAGAGATGAGATAATCTTTGAGTCCTTCAATGTTAAAATTTTATGGTGTCCTGTGGTTGAGACAAATGTCCAAGCAGTAGATAAAACAAGAATTAAAAGCTGTTGCCCATGATTATCCTATTTAGAAAATAAGCATGAGATCCAATGCATTTTGCCACTTCCAAATATTTCTTGAGCCTTCTGAGTTTCAGTAAGTTGTTTTGTTTCCTTCTGAGTTTAGATCTGGTATTTCTACTGAATCCAACTCTTGTTACCACCTTTCTTGCTGAAGTAGCAATAATATAGCTGGACCTCCAGAACATCTGCTGGCCTTTTACAGTATACAGGACCTTTATTCATAGAAATAATCTTTTCTTGGATGCTTCAGTCTTTTGGGAAATGAAGGCCATAGAAACTCAATTGATTACTTGAGGGAAAGAAAAGAATCAATGCATAACTGCTTAATGTCTCTAAGACTTTGAATTACAGGAAATTTTCTTGTTGAAACACAATGAAGACTGTACAATTTAATCACAGACTAAATAATTCAGGGTTGTTTTTCCCTAAAAATCTATCAGTAATATCAGTAATGGTTAGTTGCAAATGTGATTTGGAAGACTGATGTAAACTGTCTACTTACAAGGACATAACAGCAACCAATTAAATTTTCTCATGATAATTTCCCTTCTTTTTAGACATGATGTCTTGGATAACACCTGATGATGGCAGCTAAAAAGCAGTAATTCTGCAGCTCTCGCTTGAATTTTTCTGTGCCATAGGGAATGAATAAGCATGTAAATTAGACATGAATCATTATAATCACTTGTCAATCCAAAAATATGAAAGCAAGTTAGGCCAAAAATGACTGGTTGGGGACTGAGAGAATATGCTGAAATTTATTGCTTTAAAAAATATATCATTCTTTCGTTGGATTAGGTTAATTATATGTGATTTGCACAGTCACTGAACTGAGATTAGTAAACAGGAGGTGATGGCTAGAGGGAGAGGTTAAATTTGAAGAAAGATCAGGAAATCACGTAATATTGGGCTAGATGACCTTGAAATTATCTTCCACCCAGACACTATGATTTTAAGAAATTGTAGCTCATCATTGTGTGGCTTCACCCAGCAATATCTTGCAGAGTTTCAGCAGGATGCCAAAATGCCTGTGATAAAGTGGAAGCGATAATTAGCAGAGTCCTCCATCTGTATCCTCAAATAGCCCAGCTCATTGTTTCCAACCTGGTTGGGATTTAAGGGTTAGCAGATTAGTTTATTAGAAATACCATATCTAAGGCTCTCTTTTTCCCTGGGCTCTGCTGATTTCAATGGAGAGGAAGGACATGGTTTGAAAAAGAAAGAAATCCCTTACTACAATCTGCCAGGGATAAATTGCTCTAGCTTTATCTTTTTGCATCAGCTAAACACACATACCTGCACACACACATACACACACACACACACACCTTTTTCTAGTTATTGTAGATAACTAGATGATAATGAATTTAGAGGTGGCATGACCAGTGGATAGAAGTTTGCTCACATACATATTTGATTTATGTTTTTGTTGTACACTTCTTACCTATGTGCATATTCAAATATTTTAAAATTATGTCTTCTACATTGTGTCGTGTTATGCATACTCATTACACATAAAATTGCTCAGACTGGAGAGATGGCTTAGCATTTAAGGCGCTTGCCTGCAAAGCATAAGGACACATGTTCTACTCTCTAGGTCCCATGTAAGCCAGATGCACAGTGATCACTATGCAAACATACAAGGTTGCACATAGGCACTAAGGGGTGCATAGATCTGGAGGTTGATTGCACTGTCTGGAGACCCTGGCACGTCAATTCTTTCTCTCATTTTTTTTTTAAAAGGACAGTCTGTTGGGCTTGTCTCAAAAAGAAAAGAAAAAAATAAACATTGCTCATGTGTTTTTCTGAAAACATCAAAAGAGAAACTGATGTTTTTCTTCCTCAATTCTATTTTAATGTGAATTCTGAGGGAGAGAGCGCTTAACAAAGTTTTAAAACAGTGTGAAATTGCAAATGAAATTATTTAGATTACATTTTTGACATGTGGTGGTTGTTTCCTATAAACTCATGCATTTGAATGCGAGGTCTCCAGCTGGTGGAATCTGGGTATTGGAACCATGTTGGAGGAGGTGTGTTGTTGTGGGGGTGGGCTCATGAGTGTTATAATCAGTGCCCACCTGCCTCTCAGGCTGCAGTGTCTCACATATTGTGGCAGAGGTGTGGTTCAGACTCTGTTCATGTCATCCTTTCCCCTGCCATCTTGGAGTTTCCCCCAGAGTCTCTAAGCCAAAATATACTGTTTCCTCCCACAGGCTGCTTTTGCTTGGGTTCTTTGTGCCAGCAATGTGAAGGCGACTGCAACAACACTCTTAGAGGAAGTGATATGAAGAGGATACATTCATGGACTCACATATGAGCAGCATTGCTAGAAACAAAGATTCCATACCCTTGTGTGTGATGCTGTTTAATGATCGAGTAAATCAAATGACCCTAAGGATAATTTGGGCATATTGGTTGGAAACAACATATTTTTGATAAGTAGAAGTTTACTCTCTATGGAAAGACCAAAATAATGCAGATAAACTAATATGATAAAATCATTAATTAAAACATGTAACTCCCTGAAGATGTTTTGTAATGGCATTATCACCAGGAAAGCAGGATAAACATGTTTTCTCCAAGATTTCGCATTGATAATTCAATGTTGTCTTTGAGGAGACAAATGATGATATTTGTACTCATGTAGTATTGTGGGGACATGCACATGTTCTACATGACTATTAATGGTAGTCACTGGGTTCATATGTAAAATAGCATGGTAATATACTGAGCTAACGAAACTGACTGTTATTCCGAGATGCTGTACAAGCTAAAAATACAATTGAATTATTTTCAAAAATCATGAAGAAGAAAAAAAAATTAAAGTCATGAGCCACCATGCCTGGTTTTATTTTATTTTAATTTTTATTTATCTGTTTATTTGAGAGAGAGAGAGAGAGAGAGAAAGAATGGGCATGCCAGGGTCTTCAGCCACTGCAAACAAACTCCAGATACGTGTGCCACCTTGTGCATCTGGCTTATGTGGGTACTGGGGAATCGAAGTTGGGTTCTTTGGCTTTGCAGGAAGCCACCTTAACTACTAAGCCATCCCTCCAACCCATGAAGAAATTTTTTATTAATTATTATCTGCTGGAAGCTTTTATACTTTCCACATGTGATTTAATTAAATTTGTAGCTTTGTTACATAAGATTCCTAACAAAGTAAACTCTTAAAATGGATTGTATAAGCTATTCTTTAACAGACCCACGTGGATAATTTTTTAAAAAAATATATGCATTCCAGGTATTAAACTTTATATTTCACAAATGTATATGTTATAAAAATAGCATAATAGTCAAGCTAATTAACATATCCCTCACCTCATATAGTTACTACCTCTCCCATATCATACTTCTCCTTATCTGGAAAAACACATTTTATCTAACCTCTTACTGTGGGGGTTTGATTCAGGTGTCCCCCATAAACTAGGTGTTCCGAATGCTAGCTTCCCAGTTGGTGGAGATTTGGGAATTAACACCTCCAGGGGGCAGTGTATTGTTGGGGGCAAGATTATGGGTGTTATAGCCAGCTCCCTTTGATAGTGTTTGGCACATTCTCTTGTGGCTATGCCTACCTTATGTTGGCCAGGGGGTGATGTCCACCCTCTGCTCATGCCATCGTTTTCCCTGCCATCATGGAGCTTCCTCCTCAAGCCTGTAAGCCAAAATAAACCCTTTTTCCCCCCACAAGCTGCTCTTTGTTGGATGATTTCTACCAGCAATGTGAACCTGACTGCAACACTAACTCCAAGAAAAATCACCATTCTTGGAGCTAGAGAGATGGCTTAGTGGTTAAGGCATTTGCCTGCAAAGCCAAAGGACCTTGGTTTGATTCCACAGGACCCACGTAAGCCATATGCACAAGGGGGCGCATGCATCTGGAGTTGGTTTGCAGTGGCTAGATGCCCTGGCATGCCCATTCTCTCTCTCCCTCTCTCTCTCTCTCTCTCTCTAAAATAAATAAATACAAATAAAGTTTTTAAAAATCACCATTCTACTCTTTACTAATGTAAGTTTGAACTATTTAAGCATTAGCATATAGTCACTGTACAAAGTGAGAAGTTTATAATGATGTTTATATTTTACAACATCTACTTGATTGCATTCACCCTCCAATATTATCATCCAGTTCTCATCCTCTCCCACTAGTCTCCTTCCTTTTCCCAAATAGTCCCTCTCTGCTTTCATATATAAACATGAGAGAAACTGTGACATTTATCATTCCATTTGGCTTATTTTTTAGCTTAATATAATGATCACTACATTCACTGAATTTCCTGCCAATGACATGACTTCAATTTTCATGCCTGAAATGAACTCCATTGTCTTATACACACTGAATGCTCTTCATGAATTCACCTACTGATGAATACCTAGGCTGACTCTATAACCTGACATTTGTGTCACAATAAGCATGAGTGTACAGGTATCTCTGTAAAATGCTGACATAGATTCCTTTGGGCATATTCCCATGAGTGGTATAACTGGATCATACGGTAGTTTTATTTTTAATCTTTTGATGATCTTCTATATTGATTTCCATACTAACAGCACTACTTATATTCCTGCCAGCAATGCATAAGTGTTCCTTTCCCCCTGTATCCTTGTCAGCAATTGCTGGTTTTGTTTTGTTTTGAGTAATAGCCATTGATATTTCAGGTGGGATGGAATCTCAATTGAATTTTGATTTACATTTTCTTGGTGGCCAAGGATGTTTAATATTTTTCATGTATTTATTGGAAATTTGTACTTTATCTTCTGAGAACTATTGTTTATTTTATCAGTATATTTAACATCTAGACTATTTGGTTTTATGGTGTTTGGGGCTTTTTTTTTTGACTTGTCATACACTACATATTAATTTCCTGTTAGATGAGTAAATAGTAGAGATTTTCTCCCAGTTTGTAGGCTTGTCTCTTCATTCTCCTCATTGATTGAATTCTTCTGTAGAAACATTTATAATTTCATGCAATCATACCTTGTCATTTCTTGTAATTATTTCCTGGGTGGTTGGAATCCTTTACAGGAAAAGTCCTTGCCTACACTGTATCTTGGAGTGTTGTTCCTCTTCCCCTGTAGCTGTTTCAAAGTTTCAAGTTCTTCATGGGGATAGTCCATTTTGCCAAAACCATTGGTTTAAGATGCTGTCTTATCCAATGTATGCTTTTGACACCATTGCCAAAAAATCAGGTTGCTGTAGTAGTGTGGGTCTATTTCTGAGTCTTCTTTTATATTTCTCTAGCCTACCTGTCTGTTTTTGTGGTATCATGCATTTTTGTTATTAGAGAAAACTTGCTTTGCAATTACAAATTCATGACCTAGAAAATTCATTTTAGCTCATTACTTATTTGATTAACTGAAATTTTAAAAAAATTATGTACTGTTTTTCTCAGAAAAGGGGCAAGTACAAACAGTCTCTCCTTTGAAATACCCTCCCAATCTGTGTTCCTTATGTATCTCTGTTATACAAATATAATATTAAGTGACTGTTCACTCACATATTTGTGAGATGGGGTTGCATATTAATCAACATTCCATGTAGAGAGCCAAACCTAAGGCCTAAAAGCCTTATTGAAATCATATAGTTATGTTTGGAGCTAAAATGGCTTGGCAGTCATGAGCATCATGTCAAATAATACTAACTTATTTACCTTTGTTGGTTCTTTTCATTTGTTCATTTGCATTCATGCCTATTATAGCTTGGATCTAGAATATTCCTCAAGGCCTACATGTTAAAGAATTAGTCTGGAGCTCAGGGCACTGTTGAGAGGTAAAATCTTGAAGGGATGGGTCCTAGTTGTTAGGTGAGGACAAAATGGAGTCACAGCAGGATGGCAGCAGAGATATAAGGAAGTGGGTCATCCACATTCCTCAAGAAACCACCCAGCCATTATTCCTTCCTTGCCTAACAATATCCCAGGTCTAGGTTTCCTGCCCCTGTATCTATCAGGACACCTGGGCACTGTTCTGGTCTCATACCCTAGCTACTTGAAATACAAAGAACAAAGGATTTCTTTTCCCTTCCTCACCTTCCCCCAAGTGAAGAACTCTATATAGACCATTATGTATAATCTCAAAAGCCAACTGTGCTCCACTCTTGAGAGTCAGTCCTGGCAGCTCATGTTTTTCCTAAATAAAAGCTTCCATCTTTGCCTCAGAGTGGTCTCCATGGTCTTGGTCACTCTTGAAGCTTACAGTAGTGGGAAGAATACATATCACTGTAGGCATGCTATTGACAGAGATAAAAAGATCCTGTCCCCCTTCTTCTCCCTCTTTTCCACTTCCTGACAGCAAGGTGAGCTCTTTTTATGTACCATACACTCGTACCTGATGTTCTGTCTGCTCACTTCACAGGCACAAAGACAATGGTGTCATTTGATTATGGACTGTAACCTTCAAACTATTTATCAGTATATCACCTCAGACATGTATTATGATGCTATAAAGTTGATTGCAGCAACATAACACATTTTCTTACTTCAGTAAAGCCTTGCTTCTGTCTCCCTTTTTTCTATTATTATTTTCAAATACATCATTCTTGGTATGTTGTAGACCTAATAGTATATCATTATAGATGTATTATTTTACTTTTTAATATAAGGCAAGAAAATAGAGAAGTGATACAAAACTATATTTTCATTTATAATGGTCTTTACTGGTATCTTTTGTTTTTGTATGCATATTTTAATAGTGAATTTATGCTAATTGGCATTCAATTCAAAGAATTTCCTTTAGTATTTTGGATGGGATGTCTGACACCAAGGAATTATATCGGTTTTTGTTTATATTTATGTGTCTTTATTTTACTTCATTTTTGAAAGATAATTTTGTTGCATAAAAAGTTTAATAAGTAAAAAAATAAGAATCTGATAATTATATTAAAATTGAAATAGACTCCCATACTACTTGCCAGTGTTTTTGATAAATTCCGCATCCCAACTTATATAGAAGTACACTGGAAGGTCTCTGGTGGCTGAGATAGTGTCAGCTGGTGGAAATGGAGAAAAATGGGAAATTGTCGGTCTTGACTGTGGTAGATTTCTGGGGCAGGTTACATTTGCTCCCCATGTCTCTCCCTGGCTTGGACTTTGAAGATTCAAATGAATCAGGGAATGAAAGAACACTTGCTGTTGCTATGCTACAAAACGAGCATCTTTGAGATAGCTACAGTGTCTCTGTCCTCCACCAGGATCAGTAGCAGCTGCTTCTGTGGCCATTTAACATATCAAGCTTCTTTGAAACAACACAGATATTGAGGCAGAATAGAAGATTGAACCTAAAAAAAAAAAAAAAAAAAAAAAACAGGTAAAAGAAAACATTTCAGCCTAGAACCAGAGGAAAGAGCTGGCACCCAAAGCCTGAAATGCAGGAGTCAGGTACACAGTTGTCCATGCAAAAGGCACAGCTCTCACCTCAAAGGGGAGAAAGGATAGTTTATTCTGGAGCCAAGAATGAGTGGCCATGGCCCAGGAACATAGACTTACCCCAGATTCCATGTTCCAATGTGTTAACAATTTTGTGAAGGTTTGATAGTTACAGAACAAAAGTAAGTCAAAAATCAAGGCACTTTTCAAAATATACAGGCTGATCATCAGGTAGGTGGGTTGTAGCAAAGCAAGGAAATCTCCACCACAGCCTCAGATGCAATCTGATGACCTTCTTAGCCCTTGGGTGGGTGGGAGCTGGGATCTGTTCTTGTATTTCAAAAAGGATTACACCTAATCAACTGATAGACACCAGCATGTTAGTTCAGAACACAGGTGGGCAATAAATGGTTATTAAGGTGCTAAATGCAGCCCAAGATAATTTGGCCCTGACTTGCAACCTTTCATCTCTCTGTGATTACTGAAGCTTTATCAATCCATTCACCCTTGCTGGAGGTAGTGAAGCTGATAGAGCTATTTTCTGGCAACTTTAGTTCACAGAGTGAAGAATGACAACAAAACCACAGACTTGCTAGAGAGAGGGAAGTAGGGAACACCATGAGGAGATGAGATCTGAGTGGAGACATTTTTTTAAAATTATTTATTTACTTGAAAGAGAGACAGAGAGAGAGAGAGAGGGAGAATGGGCATGCCTCTAGCCACTGCAAACTGTTGTGCCAAGACCCCTGACCAGGAGCCAAGACCCCCGGTCACCCAGGAGTCACCTAGAGGACCGCCACAGAAGCCAAGACACTCGAATGTAAGAGCAACAGGTTTCTTTTAATGTCAAGCTTAAGCAGGGACTCAATCCACACAGACCGACGCAGCGGGAGTGGGAGAGAGCCCCGACCTTCTAAAAGTAGGGGTTTACAACAGACCCAGTTATACCATTACTGGGCATGTACCCTAAAACCTTCAAACCAAAAGCCAGAGAGATTTGCTCAACCATGTTTGTAGCAGCTCAATTCGTAATAGCTAAAAGCTGGAATCAACCCAGATGTCCATCATTGGAAGAATGGATAACAAAGATGTGGTATATCTACACAATGGAATTCTATACAGCAGTAAGAAAAAACGACATAAAGAAATTTGAGGAAAAATGGTTGAACCTGGAACAGATCATTCTCAGCGAACTTACCCAATCACAGAAAAAAAATCGACACATAGTCTCACTCATCTGCAACACCTAACCTGAATTTGCCCAAGATGCCTTACATATCCAGCAAGTACCTCATGGACTAGACAATAAGATGGATGGGAGGGTGGGGAGGGAATCAAAGGGTGGAAAACAGTAATCCGGACCCAAACGGCAATGGTACCATAAAATTCTACTTCCTAAAAGACAGACCAAATGACTGAACCTTCACTAGTCCCTTACAGGAAACACCTGAACCACAAGACACTGGAGAGGGTAGGATCAAGACTGACCTAAATCTCCTACATCTTCCCTCCCTCCCTCTCCCCCTCTCCCCTCTATCTCTCTTCTCTCTAACTCTTGTATATTAGTTATCTTTTTCCTCAATTTCTTAGTGCACACTGACCTGTAACCCCCACTTCCAGCTTGGGCCTACAATCCACAATGAGCTTTTGATCAAAGAAACCTACAAGGTTTCCCAAAACAATGACAGACTTCTGTCAGAGTAATTGATGACCCACCAAAGGCCAGTGGTAAGACCCTATTGCTGAAGACTCCATACGCAGCTGACACGTAAAATGGAATGACATGGCTGGAAGCCAGGAGAGAGTCAGTCCCCAGACAGTCAGCGTGTCTAGTGCCAGAAGGTGCTACATAGGCGACTGGGGGAAGTGACCAAGATCTGTCCAAGCAACACATTGTTTAACCTAAGTAGCAACAACAAGTGCAATAGTGGTACACAGCCATGGTGAGGAATCAATTGCTCTTGATTTGGCTAACTGATCCACTCAGTGGTACTAGACCCTTAGCTGGAGCTGGGAAACAAGTCAGAACCATACCCAAACACAAGCCCACTCTACAATATCAAGCTACCATCAATCACGGGGTATAAGAGGGCCTACACCTATCAAACTGTCTATCAAAAAAGTAAGTGTTATCTCAATTTTCTGGGTGCTAACTCACTCTCCGTTGGAGAATCTGCTTCTCTTTTCCAGATAGATGCAGATCCTAAGAAGAGAGCTGCCCCAACATACCTCAGAAGGGGCCCAACTGAAACTAAGGACAACTGGCGAAATAAGCAAGGGTGATGTTTTCCTGTGAACTGGATACCAGCACAAAGGGGAAGGAGATCAATTCAGAGAAAAATCAACTCCTACCAAATCAGAGATCCAGAGCCTCAGAGGCCCCCAACACCTCAGCACTGAAGCAGACCAAAAATGAACCCAACATGGCTCAGGGAAATCTTGCGGAAGAGGGGGCGGAAAGAATGTCAGAGTTACATGTTGGGTCATGATTTTCAGAGACATTTATCATACTAATAACTGGGGGCTAACTCCACAATGCACGACCCATTTTCAATAATAAGGAGGGTCTAATGGGAGGGGGTAGATCACAGATGAGCCTAAATAATGGTACCAAACTGCCTGTATTTACTGAAAAGAAAACTAATAAATTAAATTAAAAAAAAAATACAAAATAAAAAAAAAAAACCTTACAAAGATCCTTCAAAACTCTACTATTAAATGAATCTTCAATTAAAAAAATAAATAAATAAATAAATAAATAAATAAAAGTAGGGGTTTATAAAGGAAAAGAGTGGGAAGGGGGAAAAGGGGTTACATCACATAGCATCTTTTAAAATGATTGGTTCCAAGAAGGTGCGCGCGGGAACATTTCTAGTTGCTCATCTCTGGTCAGCAGACTGCTTGTAGATCCTATCTTTTGCAAGGGGCCGGAGGCCCCCAGAGCTAAGTATTTCTGGAATGTCCTGTTGAGCAAGCGAGCATGAGTTACAGAAGCAAAGGTCGGCACTTTAATCAGTTAGTTCCTTATCTGAGCCGAGCCCGGGATCCTCCTTTGTTCACAATGGTTTGTCCTACAATGGCAGTGTCATTGTTTAATTAGTTACGTGTTATTTCTTTTTGGTCTCTCACAAACGAATTCCAGTCCATGAGAGACCTTGTGCATTTGGCATACATGGGCACTGGGGAATCAAACCTGGGTTCTTAGGCTTCACAGGCAAGTGCTTTAACCACTAAGCTAACTCTTCAACCCAGTGGACTAAAAGTTTTTAATCAGAATTCATAACAAAGTTATGGATATTCTACAAGATTCAATCTAGGAGTGGAAGAGGAATTTTATCAAGTCATTAGTAAACAAACTATAAATTCAAAGAAAGGAAAAATAAAGCAAGATTTTTGGCTAACTACACATTTTTCTGAAGCACTTTGAGTATGTTATCCCACAGCCTATGGTGTCCAATGTCTCTAAGAGACGTTATCTGCTTTTATTTTCCTCTGATGTTATCTGTCTTCATTTTTCTCTGACTTACATTTTTACTATGAAGTTTCCAAGTGTGAATTACTTAACATTTATTCTATGTGGAGTTTATGAACTCTCAGATGCTTTGCATGAAATTTGGAAATATTTTGGCTATTATTTCTTCAATAATTTTTTTCTCTTATGTTGTTCTCTTTTCATACTCATTTTTAAAATACATGTTGGTGCTCTTAAATGATGTTCTAAATTTTCCTTAGATGTTTGTTTTTCTCAATTTTTTCTCTTTTTAAATTGCATGTCTTGAGCTGGAGAGATAGCTTGGTTAAGGCTGTGAAGCCTAAGGAGCCAGGTTCAATTCCCTATTACCCACATAAGCCAAATGCACCTAGTGGTGCATGCATCTGGAGTTTGTTTGCAGTGGTTAGAGACCTTGGCATGCCTATTCTCTCTCTCTTGAAACTGTATAGTGTATAGTCTTTATCAATATATCTTATCCATCAGTGACTTTTTTATTCTTCCAGTTAAGATCTACTTTTGATCCTCTAGTGAATTTCTCACCATGTCTCTTGTACTTTTGAAGTTCTGATGTTCTGCTTAGTTCTGTTTTATAATTCCTGTTTATACCTATTCTCTAGTTGGTGTTAAGGTCCATGTTGCAGTCAGGTTCGCGTTGCTGGTAAAAATCACCCAACCAAGAGCAGCTTGTGGGAAAAGTAGGTTTATTTTGGCTTACAGGCTCAAGGAAAAGCTCCATGATGACAGGGAAAACTATGGCACGAGCAGAGGGTGGACATCACTCCCTGGCCAATGTAAGGTGGACAACAGAAACAGGAGAGTGTGCCAAACACTGGCAAGGGGAAACTGGCTATAACACCAATGAGCCCCCAACAATACTCTGCATCCAGGATGTTTGAATTTCCAATTGCTATCAGCTGGGGCGACTAGCAATCAGAACACCTAAGTTTATGGGGGACACCTGAATCAAACCACCACAGTCCATATAATAACAGTGCCATCATTACTTCCTAAGTATCATTTTTTTTTTCACTTTTATATGTAGTTGATTTGAGATATTTTCCAAATCTAACATCTGAGCCTTCGTACAGGCACTTTATGGCTCCTTGTTCTTCTCTGTTAATGAGCCCCTTTTCTTTGTCTTCTCAATTTTTTGTAGTGATTTTTAAAAAAAAACTAAATATTTTCAGCAATATATAAAAACAACTCTGAATCATAATCTTCCCCCCAAACCAACCACTAGACTTGTTGCTTTTGTTGTTTGTTTATTTATGTGTTTGGTGACTTGGTAGGACTGTTTGAATGAAGCCTTATACTGTAGCATGTGAACTTCCTTATTAGGTACAGACTGGCATATTCAGTCACAGTGGGATAACAGTAATTTGGAAGGGTTCTCTTTATCTTTCCCTTTTCTTGCCCTCTCAGTAAATTGTCTACCTATGTTATCACACCCAGCTGTTAGTTTCTAACAATGTCTACCAATTGCTCTATTATTTTTGACAATGCCTTGGGGCATATATCATTCCATGGTCTGATCTCATTAAATTTGGACCTCTTACTAGGGATAGTGTTTGAGGCTAGTGTTTGAAGTTCATTAGGATCCCAAGAGGACTCTTAGCTATTTTTCTCTCTGATTCTTTCCACAAAATTGAAAGCTTTTCTACAGTTTCACTTACTGCTTTCATAGAGCTGCTAACGTCCTAATTGCTTACCATCCAAATCTCCATTGCTTCTGACAGCATTCTTTGGCTTGAACAACTTCCTTATCCTCTGTTCAAAATGACAACAGAGGCCTCAAGGAGAGCTCTGGAGCTTTCTGCTCTTATAGCCAGCCTATGTTTTTTGAATAAACTTCTGTACTTCTGATATGGGCCTGGTAGTGGAGATACCAGGAGTGACACCATAACATTTAAGGTTTATGAGTGTCCTTTATTGGTTTCCACTTTACCTCACTCAGTGTAACTTCTGCTCTATGAAGAAGCAGGAGTGATGGTGATTGGGGTTCAGGATTCTGGATCTTGATCAGAGCCATGTCTGGATAGAGCTGAAACACTTTGAAACTGATTGTGTGTAGGGATGGAGTCCAAGACCATACACCTGATTTGCTTGCACTAGGGGTTTTGCTACACAGTCTTGTGGGCAGGCTAGAAGGAGGTAAAAACAATGATTGGCCGTCCTTCCTACAGAGAAAGACTATAGACCTATTCTGGGAGCAGAGGCTGGGGTTTCAGAAGGAAGCTCCTTGTTCCAGGATGAACCTGCTCTGGTAATCACCAATTGTAGCAGACAGCTTCAGGTTTGCTGAGATGAACTTCCAGACCAGGCAAAGTTATGGAGGAAGGGATATTTATTGATGCTTACAGATCTAGGGGAAGTTCCATAATGGCAGAAGAAGTTGGCCTGCTTCCACCAGTCCAAGCCGAGAGAGCAAAGCCACAAGCCAAAAGCCACATCGCACACTTTAGGAATTCTAGCTAGGCAAAGTTTTCATATCTTTAGATTGGAATTCCAAGCCCATCACTACCCCTTAGGGCTGGGCCTCCCAGTGGCTCCTCTTCCAGCCAGGTGGCTGCAGATCCAAACTACAAACTAATGAAACACTGAATATATTGGGGACCATCTATTCAAACTACCACACTGTTAGGTCAGGACAAAATGGAGTCACTGAGGACAGCAGGAGGGTGACAGAGACATAAGGGAGTGGGTCATCCACATTCCTCAAGGAACCGCCCAGTCATTATCCCTTCCTTGCCTAACAATGCCCCAGATCTAGGTTTCCTGCCCCCTTATCTCCTACCTGGTCACTTCTGGTCTCACACCCTATGGCTCATGTAAACAACAAAGGAGTTCCTTCCCTTCCTCACTTCCCCCAGATGAAGAGCTCTATGTAGCACACTATCTGTAACCTCAAAGTTGACTGCTCTGCTCTTGAGAGTCAGTCCTGGCAGCTCCTGTTTTACCCAAATAAAAGCTTCCATCTATGCCTCAGAGTGGTCTCCGTGGTCTTGATCACTCCTGAACCTTACACACACCAATCTACTCTTTAATGTTATGAATTCAACTCTTTAAGATTCCACATGTAGATGACTTTTTGCATTATTTGTCTGTCTGTACCAAGTCTATTTCATGTGGTACAATATCCTTTAGGATCAGCCATGTTGACACAAAATAGAATCTCCCCCATTTTAAGATTGAATAGTATCACATTGTGTGTGTATGTGTGCATGCATGCATATGCGTGTGTTTGTGTATGTCACATTTTCTTCATCCATTCATCCAATAATAGACAAACAGGTTGCTTCCATATCTTAGCTACTGTGAATGAAGTGCAATGACCACAAAAGTGCAATTATTTTTCAAGCATACTGATTCCAGTTCCTTAGACAATATACTCATAGTGGAATTACTGGGCCCTGTAGTGATTCTGATATGCTTCAATACTGGCTTCCTCAAAAACTACTTTTTTATGTCTAGCAGTAGCATATAAGGGTTCCCTTTGCACAATACCTTACTAATACTGATTTCCATTTGTCTTTCTAATGACAGCCATTGCAGCAGACACAAGGTGAAATCGCCTTCTTCCCTAATATGCATTTCCATCATGGTAAGTAATAATGGGCATGTTTACTTTGCATTTTAATGAGTTTCCAAAGCTACCAAAGCAAGCCATTGTTCTCCTTAAATACCCCCTTGGTACTCTTTTGAAATGCTTCCCAGTCCTGGCCTGTCAGACAATGTCCAAAATCTGAAAAATACCCATAGCGAATATAAAATGATCAAAACCAATCACTGTAGGATTTAGCAGTTGATGTTCATTATAGAATCTACTAATCCACACCTAGTGTCCCTCAAGAATCTCTCAGGATTATACAGTATTAGCAGAAAAATAAGAAAAAGCAATGATATATATATAGTAATCTACTTTGTCTATGAGGAAGGCAAACTTGGTTATTCTGTACATTTAGTGTAAAAGGGAACCTATATTTACCAAGGTTATGTCCATACCTTATTGTGTTTATGGCATTGTGTTTACCTAACACTTTCTGTGGATCTCATGAAACCACTCATTGCTGTTTTTCATAGGCAGACAGAAAAATGCATCACATGCAAGATACATTTGCATGAAGCAGAATGACTAAATAAAACTATGTCTTTCTGGGTGTGGTGGCGCACACATTTAATCCCAACAGTCAGGAGGCAGAGGTAGGAGGATTGCTGTGAGTTCAAGGCTACCCTGGACTACATAATGAATCCCAGGTCAGCCTTGGCTAGAGTGAGTCCCTACCTCAAAACCCAAAAACAAACAAAAAAGTCTCTCAGCACATTTAATCTCTAGTTGGTCACATCTTATTGTTTAGAGTCAAACACCAAACCTGTATGGTATTCTATTTTGTTATACCATGAATCATTGAAAGGTTTAATAGTGTTCAGCGAGTGTTTAAAAAAACAAACTGTTGGGCTGGAGAGATGGCTTAGCGGTTAAGCGCTTGCCTGTGAAGCCTAAGGACCTCGGTTCGAGGCTCGGTTCCCCAGGTCCCACGTTAGCCAGATGCACAAGGGGGCCCACGCGTCTGGAGATCGTTTGCAGAGGCTGGAAGCCCTGGCGCCCATTCTCTCTCTCCCTCTATCTGTCTTTCTCTCTGTGTCTGTCACTCTCAAAATAAATAAATAAATAAAATTAAAAAAAAAAAAACTGTTGTGCCAAGACCCCTGACCAGAGCCAAGCCCCCCCCCCTCCCGCCCCCGGGTCACACAGAAGTCACCAGAGAATTGCCACAGAAGCCGAGACACTTGAATGTAAAAGCAATAGGTTTCTTTATTGCAAGCCTAGACCTGGGCTCCGTCCCCACAGTCTGGCACAGCGGTAGTGAGGGAGAGAGCCCCGACCCTCAGAGGAAAGGGGTTTATAAAAGAAAGGTTACATCATATTGTGACTTTTAAAATGAATGGTTCTAAGAGGGCACGCGCTGGAATTTCAGAAAGGGAGCACATGGGAACTCTAGCCTACTTATCTTAGGTAGTAACTTGTTTGCAGAACCTATTGCAAGAGCTGTTTGCAGAACTTATCTTTTGCAAGAGGCCGGAGCCTCCATGGCCAGGTATCTCGGGAATGTCCTTGAAGTGGAGGCTACCCAGGAATCAAGGGTGGGGGTAGTCTAGCGAAGCAAGCATGGATACAGAAGCAAAAATAGCACATTAGTCAGCTAGTTCCTCATCTGAGTCAAAATGGCTGTCTGATTTTAAATTTTTTTGTGTGTTTTATTTTTACTTATTTGAGAGCGACAGACAGAGCGGGGGGAGGGGGGGAGAGAGAGAGAATGGGCCCACTAGGGCCTCCAGCCACCGCAAATGAACTCCAGACGCGTGCGCCCCCTTGTGCACCTGGCTAACGTGGGTCCTGGGGAATCGAGCCTTGAACCGGGGTCCTTAGGCTTCACAGGCAAGCACTTAACCGCTAAGCCATCTCTCCAGCCCCGGCTGTCTGATTTTAAATGGCAGCACCACTGTCCAGCCAGTAAGTGAGGTCACAGAAGCCAGATGAAGCACATTACTTCTCCTTGGTCTCTCAAAACAAACAAACAATCCCCTCCCCCCCAAAAAAAAACCATGCTTCTGGAGTATATGGTGACCATAAGTGGTTTCTGACTTTTTATTTTTAAAGTTTTCTTAATGTTTTCTACCTTTTCTCAATAGGGGCTAGGGAGATGGTTCAGTGGTTAAGGTGCTTGTCTGCAATGCCTAATGACTGGGGTTCAACTCCCAGTACCCATGTCAAGCCAGATGCACAAAAGTCTGGCGTGCATCTGGAATTTATTTGCAATGGCTAGAGGCCCTGACACACCCATTCTTTCTTTCTCTCTCTCTTTCCTTGCAAGCAAATAAAATATTTATTTAAAAAAAGAGATAAGGGCTGGAGAGATGGCTTAGCAGTTAAGCGCTTGCCTGTGAAGCCTAAGGACCCTGGTTCGAGGCTCGATTCCCCTGGACCCACGTTAGCCAGATGCACAAGGGGGCACACACATCTGGAGTTCGTTTGCAGTGGCTGGAAGCCCTGGCGCGCCCATTCTCTCTCTCTCTCTCTCTGCCTCTTTCTCTCTGTCTCTGTTGTTCTCAAATAAATAAAAAAATTTTAAAAAAGAGACAATAGTATATTTGTCAGGAAAAGGCAGAAGAGGAAGGTGGGAAAAGAAGCACGATCTACAACCGTACATTTAGTCTGTGGCATCACATCGTCTGCCCTGTGCTTTTGCTCTCACCTTTTATGCTTCTTTCCATCATGCTTCATTTCCTCCTTGTCCTCCCTCATCATTATCCAGGACCATCATCTCAGAGTCTTGCTGATCTATGGTTGTGACCGGGTCTCTGCTTTTTTTCTCCTGAGAGAAATTAGCAGTCCAAGTGACTGATATTGCTGACACTTGCTATGGAGTGAGAAAGGACTTTAGGAAACAACATTAATTTTCCTCATAGACAGCTAGTGGGAATCTGGACCACCTCCTGGAAAAAGGTGCATTATTGAGGAGGTGGAATCTTGAATTTAATACTGCTATGTAGGAACTCATCAGGCATGTTTGGCAGTATATATAATATATTTTTAAAAAGGTTTTTATGGGCTTCAGTTGTGAGAATTGATTCATTAGCTCTAGTTGCCTTTTGGTGAACTAATAAAATTAAACTGATTCTAAAGGAGCAAAAGCAGACTCTGTTTTTAATAAAAAATATCCTAAAATATTATAGTTAAATAGAACACACACACACACACACACACACACAAATCCTTTTATGGTTTATATTTAAATGAATTTGCCATTTTTTAAAGATCTTTTCAAACAGAAGTACTTGTTATTTCAGGAGGGTATAGATTAGAATAATTATTAAGGAAAAACTAAATAACAAATTTCAATCTTTCTCAAGGTGGGATTTTGAGCCAGTTGTGGTTGTACACACCTTCAATCCCAACACTTAGGAGGCAGAGGCAGGAGGATTGTAGTGAGTTTAAGGTCAGCCTGGGATTAAATAGTAAATTCCAGGTCGGCCTGGGCTAGAGTGAGACCCTACTTGAAAAAAAAAAAAAAAAAAAGCTAGGTGTGGTGGCACATGCCTTTAATCCCAGCACTGGGAGAGAGAGGTAGGAGGATCGCCATGAGTTCAAGGCCACCCTGAGACTACATAGTGAATTCCAGCTCAGACTGGGCTAGAGCGAGACCCTACCTTGAAAAACAAAACAAAACAAACAAACAAACAAACAAACAAACAAAAACCCAAAACAGGATTTGTTGTCACAGTCAGGACATCCTAATGGAACCTTTCCTGTGTTAAAAAGCAAACAAACAAATCTTAAGTATGTAAGTATACCTATTACCTATCTGTTGCAGTCAGGTTCACATTGCTGGCAGAAATCACCTGACCAAGAGCAGCTTTTGGGAAAAAAGGTTTACTTTGGCTTACAGAGTCCAGAGGAAGCTCTATGTTGGCAGGCAAAAATTATGACATTAGCAGAGGGTGGACATCATCTCCTGACCAACATAAGATGGACAAGAGCAACAGGAGAGTGTGCCAAACACTAGCAAGAGGAAGTTGGGTCTATTACCCGGAAGCCTGCCCCCAACAATACACTGCCCCCAGAAGGCGTTAATTTCCAAATCTCCATCAGCTGGGAACCTAGTATTCAGAACACCTAAGTTTATGGGGGACACCTGCATCAAACCACCACACCATCTGTCTATATCATCTATCATCAATAACAACTTTATGATCTCATTTGGGATTTTAAGCAACAGGAAGTAAGAACTCAATTTAATACATACTTAATCTTACCAAATTTGAAATTAGGGATCCTTTGAAGTATAATCCCAGTGAATATATATATATATATACTGTTTGGTTGTTTCTTTAGTTTTTGTTTTCGAGGTAGGGTCTCACTCTATCTCAGGCTGACCTGGAATTCAATAGAAAATATATTTTATGTCTACTGTGAAGAATCAGTTATGGCCTATATTTCTGAATTTTTTCATAATAAAGTAATCTATATGTTATTGAAGTAAATTCTAAAAGTACAAACACAGGAAGATTTTTATGGCTTTAAGTTTGTAATTAACTCGAGATGACCTAATTGTCCTGGCCTGCATCAGTTAAAAATAAAATACATTGATGTTTTGAATAAAGTACTTGAATGGGTGTATTGTCAGCTGAGAACAAAGCAAGTCTGTGCTCTCTTAACTGAGAAGGGTTTCTTGTTCCCTCAGATGGGCACAACTCCTATCGCACAGCTACTTGGAAGTGAGTCTGTATCAAGAACTGCTAAACTTTGGAACTGAGAGATGTCATCTCAGGTTCAAGTGTTCCTCAATATTCACCTAAAATATTTACTTTTAAGCATGAGTTTAGAACATAAATGAACTATATTTAAGATTAGAAGTATTAGGAAGAATGTGTTAACTCCTGAAGTTATTGCTTCTAGACAACTTCAACTGACAATGTGTTTGCAAGGTGCTAAAATGTATACTTTGCAGACAAGTCTAACCCTATTGAATCAGAAAAGTCTGGGGACTAAGTTTCTGTTGTAGGAAGGCTTCTAGATAATTCTGATACATGCTAAAGATTGAGAATCTTTCGTCTATAGACAATTACTAAGAAATTGCATTTCTTATGAAATCATTTTAATGTAAATGACAACTTAATATTTGCTAAAAATAATTATGAGAGATTACTTGACTTTATTTAGTATAGGTTTATTAGCATGTATTTGAAATGTTAATTGTGAATTTCTCAAAATAGTATGCATAGAGGTAGATTTAGTTGGACCACCATTTTGCATGTAAATATATGTGTTATAGAAAGAGGTTAAATAAGGCATTTTATATATACAACATTTATTAGAGTGCTTAGAATGAATGCTATGGATATCATCTCTGGCAACTGAATGCTGTGAACAGCATCTCTCAGTAAACAACTCCTTTCTGTAGGCAGCATGGTAGCCAGTTTTGCATATAGCATCTTGTGTAAATATCTAATCTTCATAACAAATATAAAGTAACGTCCTAAATATCATCTAATTAGTTGAGAATGAGTCAACAGCAAATTTGTGGTTTAATTATAGCCATACCTGAGTTAATTTACTGAGTGTCATTCTAGATAGGAGGTTCATTAATGACTGTGGCAGGATAATATTTTAAAATACTAATCTGTTAGTTTCTAGATATAGAATGTGGATGACTAATACAGGGTTTGGCTCCAATAAAGCCAGTAAAGTGGTAGACTATTATAGGTAGCATTTATGCTTATAATGTGCTTAAATATCTCTTTCACTATCTCCTCTGTCATTGATACTAAATCTTCATAATGTAAGCACTTACTTCCATTATCTTTCCTGTGGCTCTATTATATATCATTTATTCCAAAAAGAGTTCTCATAACTGTACTCAGAGAGGAGCATACAGTTAGAATGGCATTTTATTCAGTAATATACCAAATCGAAAACTTTATCACACTAAAGAAAGATCTGTACTCTGAAACTGAGCTCATCTACATTATGCCTACCTCCAGCATTCTTTTAGGAAAAAACAATAGTAATAAAATAACTTTTAGAAGTGTCCTATTATTCTATGTAATGTGAATTGGTATTTCAGGGTTCTATGAGTAAAATAGACATAAATTAATTGGAATACAATTGTCCTTAGCAATTAGGTATAAGTAGCAATATCTGAGGGGCTGAATAGACAGAGAGTTACAGACATTCTATAGACCAGAGTTCAGTAAAAAGCTCCGTGTGTGTGTGTTTCATGGTTTTTGCTTTCTAGAGAGCACTATTACTATTCAGTCAAATGTAGATATCTTGTAGGACTTCTGGTCATATAAGACTTTTGCTGTGTCCTGAAACTGCTCTAGACCAAGATCAAAGAGTCTCCTTCTGAATGCTCAAACTGGTAAAGATGAATGCCATGGAATCAGTTGTATCCCTCCCCAGAGAAATCTTATGCTGCAATTTCTCAGAATGTGACATTATTCAAAATGTCACCACATTGTAAATACTTAACATACAGATAAGGGCATGAGGGAAAGATGGCTGGGAAGAGATGGAAACAGACAGCAATGTATGAAGACAAGAGCACTGTATCTACCAGCCAAAGAAGGCCTGAAACAACAATCCTCCTTACAGTCCTTGGATGTCATCAACAGACTTCTAGCTTCTGAACAGCAAGAGAATAAATTTATGGGGATTTAATTCATGCAGTTACACTAAGGTAGTAGAGTAAAGGAAACAGAAAAATAGATGCAGACCTGGACAGTCCTCCATTAATGGGTTCAACAATCCCAAGAGAGTTGGCTCCTAAATCCATTGTGAGAAAAACCATAAGAAACAATTCATTTTACTTTTTAAATAGTTTTTATTTATTTACTTGAGAAAGAGAGAGAGAGAACGAGAGGGAGGGAGGGAGGGAGAGAGAGACAGAGAGAGAGAGAGAGAGAGAGAGAGAGAGAGAGAGAGAGAGAGAGAGAGAGAGAAGAATGGGCATGTCAGGGCCTCCAGCTGCTGCAAATGAACTCCAGATGCATGCACCACCTTATGCATCTGGCTTATGTGGGTCCTGGGGAATCAAACCTGGATCCTTTGGCTTTGCAAGCAAGTACCTTAAGTGCTAAACCATCTCTCTAGCCCAGCAATTTATTTTATATTGCTCAGCCAAAAATATGGTAATGTAAGTTACTTATGAAAAGAAGGAGAAGTGAGAATAGAGATTGAAGACAGGAGAAAGAGAATGAATGTCTAGTAAGAGGCAGAAATATAAAAGCAAGGATGAATCAGCCCAGCCTTTGGGTCATCTAAATAGAGACTTGAGGACATTAGATACAATTTTCTATTCCTTGGCATATAACATAAACTATATTAATATCCCAAGAAATCTGAGCCAGGTATGGATGATATGGGACAAATCTTTGCATCTTGGCAATAGTTTATCTGGCAGGCATTAAATGGAAGAAGCCTAATGGGAATCAATTGGGTTCCATATAAAGTTTATGACTTAGGAGAGGTTTATAGGCAGGACACTCAACTAACAGGTTATCCAGCAGGATGGGGAAGGGCAAAGCTACAACCTTGGAATTACTAAGCAACAGACAGGAAAGTCCCATTTAATTGCTAAGACTTTTGCCTTGCTTGCGTAGCATGTATCCAAGGTCTGGGTCCACTCACCAGCATTAAAAAAATCAAAACAAAAGCCATTACAGTGAAAGAATTATTACTGTATCCTATTTTGGGTAAGCATGAAACCTTTGAAAGCTGATTTTACATATGAAAATTCATTGGTTATTTTCTTTTTTATGCAGACACTTAAAAATATATTAATTAATTAATTTATTTATCTTAGAGAGATAAAGAAGCAGATAGAGAGAATGGGGGCACCAGAGCCTCTCGCCACTATAAACGCATGTGCCACCTTGAGCATCTGGCTCTTACGTGGGTACTGGGGAATCAAACTTGGGTCATTTGGCTTTGCAGGCAAGCAACTTAACTACTAAACCTTCTCCCAAGCCCTTAGTCATTCTTATCCTATATTTATTTAACAAAGTACTCTTCAGTTTGAAAATATTTGGCTGTCCTGTGCTGTTTTCCTACCTCAGACTTGTAAAAGAATAACTTCTATGGAGAAGATGGAATCAGCACACCTGTATCTCTTTTCCTGGGAACCCACAAATTAGTTTAATTAATTAAGGAAACCCCTAAATTAAATTGCCCCAGTTATGTATAACTAAGCATTTTTTGTTCTTACATATTCATTTAATGAAAACATGCATATTTAGATGGCAGATTCATTTTAAGTAATGGAAAATCTAAAGTTTCAAATGTATTTCCTCTCAATAGTCTCAGATATATAAAGTCAAATAATATTTGTTAATGAGAACAAAATAAATACCTCTAACAATGTATGGAAACACTGAATTTCAAAGATGAGGTATATACCCATATATCTTTGATGGGTAGAATGAATAAATAATGCCTAACTATTTTAAATTTGACATTGCATTTTTTCAAAATGAAGGGATTCATTTTAACTGGGACATGTGGCATCATTTTAACTGGGACATGAGGCATTAAATAAACATATTAGGTTCTGAAGAATCGGTACTTGCGGAAGTATGTCATTGTTTTGGTAGTCCATTTTCCTCCACAAAACAGTTGTGGTGCTAACTCTTTGTGTTCCTAATGTCCCATTTTCAAACCATGCAGTTAAAAGAAAAAAAGAGAATTTAGGTCAAGGGCTATTTTGAAAATTAAATAGGGTCATTCTGTCCCCCACAGAATTACAACTGGTTGTGCAGTGAACTAGTTCTCATGAATGGTGACTGGATAGCACACTTTGCTTTAACTTGGGCACTGCTACATGGACGACTCTTTCAATTGCACTTATGCGCACTTCAAACGGACAGCATTCTTTACCTCCCCATGTGATGGTGCTGTTTGTTTTTTATAATGAACTTGCTTTTCTGAAATCTGTGCTCAAAAGAAGGTAGGTTACATAAATCAGAAATCCAGTTTGAAATTTCTCTTACAAACAGAGGATTTTATTAAAAAGTTAAACCCAATACAATCTCACAGATAATTTTGATGTATCCATTATACTGAAAGAAATGTTAGAAGGGTAAAACAAAATATGATAATTATTATATAGAAAAATAGTGAACTTTTTTAATAAAAAGGAAAATATTGACTTTTATCCACCAGATTTGAAATATCTAATTTGAAATATCTAATTGCTTACAACAGTATTCCCTGTGAAGATAAATGTTCCAAATTTACTGTTAAATTCTATCTTTATCAAATATCAATATAGATGTATAAATTTTTCCAAATAGTAGAGTGATTCAGCCCACCATCATTAACAGGTTATTTTATTGTTTTCAAAGTGGAAATGGATTTAGTCTAGTAAATTTTCACATTCTTTTTTCTTTTTATTAAAGAGAGAGAAAGAATGGCTCTCCAGCCACTGTAATTAACTCCAGATGCACGGGCCATCTTGTGAGCATGTGCAACCTTGTCTGCTTGTGTCACCTTTTGTATCTGGCTTATGTGGGACCTGGAGAGTCAAACTTGAGCCTTTAGGCTTCTCAGGCAAGTGCCTTAACTGCTAAGCTGTCTCGCCAGCCCTCAATTCTTATTGACTGTGTTCAACTGTTCCTTATAAGCAATAGTTTCCTGGTGCAGTAGCTGGAATGAAGCAGGCAGAGGAGAGGTGCAGACTGATGACAGCTGAGCTTAGTACTAACCATGTATCAGGCCCTTTGAAGTCTTGTCACAGTTGATTTGCAACCCACAAGATTGGTACTAATGTTTACGTCCACTTGGCACACAGACACTAGCTAACTTGTCCAACGTTCCGTGGTTGATAAGTAGCAGAATATTAACAACCTAGGCAGACCAGTCTTAAAGACAATGCAGTCCAAGACTTTAAAGTAATAACTCTATGGAGTTACTTTCTCACAGACTTGCCACCACAATATTGTCTGTGCTAGCTTGAGACAAAAATTAAAGGAAACGTCAGAATCTTCTTTGTTTCAATAAACATTTTATTTTATTTTATTTTATTTGAGAGAGACACAGAAAGGGAGAGAGAGAATGGAGGCAGAGAGAAAGAAAGGGAGAATGGGCACACCAGGGTGTTCAGCTGCTGCAAATGAACTTCAGACCCATGTGCCACCTTGTGCAGTGGGCTTACATGGGTCGTGAGGAATTGAACCTGGATCTTTTGGCTTTGCAGGCAAGCACCTTAATGGCTAAGTCATCTCCCTAGCCCCAGAATCTTCTCTGGATAATGGTGCAACTAATGATTAATCTAGTAAATTTGTGATTTTTCTGGTTTTAGAATTAATCTAGGAACCCATCATTGCAGGGTCATTGACCATAGTAACACATTAAAACAGGAGGACTTAGAATCTCCAAAGACTTATGTGTAGTTCAAACTATGAAAGAGGGCAAATGTTTTAAAGCAAAACAGAAAACAGTCTTTGAGCCTATTTCAATCTTGATCACAGAAGCACTGCAGTAAATCACACATGTCATATCTGATAGTTCCAACAATTCAACTCTTCGTGCCAGACCTCTCAAATCAATTGAAAATAAACACTAAAGGTAAGGGTTAATCAATAAATATGTCATGCTGTGGTTGATCGCAGCCAAGTGTCTGCAGAACTAAAGCAACTGCCCCTATCCATCTTTCTGCGTGTGAACTCTGCAAGGCAGCCAGCAAAGAGGTTCCAGTTACTCAGAAGCTTCAACAGCTTGTAGGGGCTGCCCAGGTGCCCCGAGAGCTGTGCTAGAGAGAGGTACGAGGCTGCATCCAGATACCAAAGGGAATAAAGCCACCTCAAATGTCAGCAGCTACTGTGCTATTTATCATCCAAGAAAATAAAATGTCTTGATTCTAATCATTATCGACTTTCAAGTTAATGTGTACCACTCGAATTCTCTATTTACCTCACTTTGCTTTACAGAAGTGGTAAATATTTAGTTATATCACTTTGGCTATATGGAATATCAGTTCATGATTTATTCATAATTCATAGCTGTTTTAAATAAAGGTATTTTGGAATCATAATTTTTTTAAATTTTTTATTTATTTATTTGAGAGCGACAGACACAGAGAGAAAGACAGATAGAGGGAGAGAGAGAGAATGGGCGCGCCAGGGCTTCCAGCCACTGCAAACGAACTCCAGACGCGTGCGCTCCCTTGTGCATCTGGCTAACGTGGGACCTGGGGAACCGAGCCTCGAACCAGGGTCCTTAGGCTTCACAGGCAAGCGCTTAACCGCTAAGCCATCTCTCCAGCCCTGGAATCATAATTTTTTAACTCGCCTCTTCAAGGTAGCACCATAAGCACAGAGAATAAACAATTGAAGACATATGCCTGTAAAACATCATTGATTCTTTGCTGCTGATCTCAAATCCAAGGATTACAGAAAATATTTTATTTCTTCACAGAGTCCAAAAATATGTTAGAGGTCCTCATAGCACACATCTTGAGAAATAATCACCTATTTATGAAAGAAAATGTGTGTATAAATCCACTACATATACATATATTAAGGTGAAAAGTTTTAGTTAATTGTGGTGGCTTGAATGGAAAATGTCCCTCATGGCCTCATGTGTTTGTGATTAGGCTTCATAATTAATCTCCAACTGGTAGAACCTTTGGGAAGCTGAGCCTTGCTGGTGGAGGTGTGTCACTGGAGATGAGCCTTGGGGTGTTAGAGTCCAGCCCTGCTGACCTGACTTATTTCACTCTCTCTACCTCCTTCCTCCTCATGTGGAGATGTGATGCTAAACTGTGTGGTCCTGCCATGTTTGCCAACAAATAGGCAACTTCCTGTCAAAACTTTAGGCTGGAAATAAACTATAAGATACTTCCACTGGGATATTTTGTACCAGCAATGAGAACTGAACTGGTATGTACTTCTTTTTTTAAATTTTTTTGTTTATTTTTATTTATTTTAGAGTGACACACACAGAGAGAGAGAGAGAGAGAGAAAGAGAGAGAGAGAGAGAATGGGCATGCCAGGGCTTCCAACCTCTGCAAATGAACTCCAGATGCGTGTGCCCCCTTGTGCATCTGGCTAACGTGGGTCCTGGGGAATTGAGCCTTGAACTGGGGTCCTTAGGCTTCACAGGCGAGCACTTAACCGCTAAGCCATCTCTCCAGCCCTGTACTTCTTTTACAACTATTTGTATTTGGTGAGACAACGGCCCTTTCATATTCATATCCTTCTTCAAAAGTGTTGATTTTAGAATAATGTTAGTGAAGACTTTTAGCTGTTTAAAACTTTTCAGCATCTGGACTAAAAGGACCAAAGCATGTTCTTCATTGTTGGCTGAGATTTTGAAGCAGCTGAAGATGGATTAGGAAGAAAAGCAAGACGCCCAGGCTAATATCTGATCAGAAAGGTATGAAAACAACTCTGGGATGAAGTTATGCAGAATACCTTCAGTTCAGCAAACATTTTTTAAATAATAACTCAAAAGGAGGAAAGCCACAGTAAAATTTGTAGTATACTGTTTTTTAATATCTTATTTATTTGAGAGAAAGGGAGAGAAAGAGAGCAAAAGGGGCAGATAGAGAATGGGTATGCCAGTGCCTTCAGCCACTGCCAAAGACTTCCAGTTGCATATGCCACCTTGTGCATCTGGCTTACGTGGGTCCTGGGGTATTGAACCTGGGACCTTAGGTTTTGCAGGCAAGTGCCTTGACCACTACGACATCTCTCCAGCCCTGTAATACTATTCTTTAGAGGTTCTAGAAATCCATAACTTACCATATACCAGTGTATGGGATTTATGAATATATTAGTCATTGCACATGAACCTATGCAAAAGGAGCAGTTGTCATTTAAACAAAAGGTCACATCTTGAACTTTGCTGGTCTTCACTGGAAAGCTCAACAGGTAGAATCAAATTATCTTTTCAGTAGGCACTGTTTGTACTCAGAGGTAATAATGGCCCTATCATGACACAAATTTACAACTCTTGCTTCTGCACTGGTCCCAGGAGGAGGATGTGGAGAGCTCAGCTATTCATGGGCATCACATTATCACTAGGGGACCCTACTGTGGTTATTGCCATTCTTATCCAGAACCCTGTTTCAACATGCACTCTGATTTCTGTGCCAATTTATGTGAAATTTCCTTAATCAAAAACACCCTTCTGTATTTCTTTTTTTAGTAAAAATTCCATTAAACATTTAAAAGTAAAGACTAATATTCAAAAGCCAATTGAAGTAAAGACTTGCCTCTGAGTCTGGCAACTGTCTTAGCCTACAAGTTGCCCCAGGTTGAAATTCTTTCCTGTCATTTAAATGTGGGAATTAATGAATTACATTTACTTTAGTGGGTCTCTGGTACTTGAAAACAGAATTGTTCAAAGTTCAAAGGCAACGAAGGGAGGATATAAACAGTGGACTATATAAAAGCATTCTTGGTGTAACATATCAGTCATATATGTCCATCAATCATATGGAGCCTTTACTCCTGCAAGCAAATGTTGGCTAGTCATGTATCCACCTTTGACCATCAGGGAAAGTATGATGAATCCTCAAGTTTAAAATTCGGGCCGGAGAGATAGCTTAGTGGTTAAGCACTTGCCTGTGAAGCTAAGGATCCCAGTTCAAGGCTCGGTTCCCCAGGTCCCACGGTTAGCCAGATGCACAAGGAGGCACACACGTCTGGAGTTCGTTTGCAGATGCTGGAAGCCCTGGCGCGCCCATTCTCTCTCTCTCCCTCTATCTGTTTTTCTCTCTGTGTCTGTCGCTCTCAAATAAATAAATAAATTTTTTTTTAAAAAAATTCTCTGGTGTGTGTGTTTAAAAATGGCATATGTTCATTTTTCATAGTACTAATTTGTTTCATAAGGGCATCTTTATTCAAGCACATCAATCATATTCTTTGGCCCATAGTCACCCCTCAGGTCCTCTTTTTCCAGATAATCTCACTTCTTTTTTTAAAAATTATTTATTTATTTATTTGAAAGGGATGGGCAGAGAGAGAAAGAGGCAGACAGATACAGAGAGAGAAAGGGTGCTCCAGAGCCTCCAGCCACTGCAAACAAACTGCAGGCGCATGTACCCTCTTCTGCATCTGGCTAATGTGGGGGACCTGGGGAATCAAGCCTCGAACCTGGGTCCTTAGGCTTCACAGGCAAGCGCTTAACCACTAAGCCATCTCTCCAGCCCACTTCTACTTTTGTTAAATATAAAAATTATTTTATGAGCACATATACAATCTAGGATCCACATGCAAGAGAAAGCATGGCATTTGTCTTTCTGAGTCTGGCTTATTTTGTTCAGTTAGATAACCTTCTGCTATAGTCATTTCTTTCTGCAAGTGACGTTGTTTTCATTCTTCTATTCATAATAGCCAAGTTATGGAATGGGCCTAGGTGTCCTTCAACAGATAAATGGATTAAAAAATGAGATATGTGGGGTCTGGAGACATGGCTTAGTGGTTAAGCACTTGCCTGTGAAGCCTAAGAACCCCGGTTTGAGACTCAACTCCCCAGGGCCCACATAAGCCAGATGTGCAACATGGGGCAGGCATCTGGAGTTCATTTGCAGTGGCTGGAGGCACTGGTGTGCCCATTCTCTCTCTCTTTCTCTCTCTCTCTGTTTCTCTGCCTCTTCCTCTCTCTGTCTGTCAATCCCAAATAAATAACTAAAAATAAAAAAAGTGAGACATACATACAAGATAGTTTGTTTGCAAATTCAGTCTTTCATCCGCAAAGAGGACAGAAGGAGATTTTAGTAGCTTTTCTTTCACTAAAGCTATAGCTCCTTTCCTGTTAAACCATGTTTAAATGTAGGTCAAGATTTCTGCTTTACATTATGAGGCATGGCACACTTTTTTGTTAAGCATGCCCTTGCCTTGCTGTCCTCAGAGCATTGTTTAGAAAATTACTTTTACTGCATATTTCTTCTCTCACAGCACCCTTGGGAATATTGCCACATGGAAATGGGAGGGCAATGGCCCATCTTCTCTCTAGAATTCTTACTGGATGATTTTCAAAGGTGGATTTAAAGGACAAAAATAAATGGCAATGTGCATACACTCAAATATTTTGTCAGTAGGAGTTTAGCCATGTATTGTCACAGCATTATTTTCATGTCATGCATCAACTTTGACCATGGTCTGTTTGGTATGGAGAGTTTCTGAGTCATGCTCTCCCTGATGGTCAACAGGACCCTCCTGGGGATTTTTATCTTCTGTCTTGTAACAGCTCAGTGATTTGGTTTCAAGTCACAAGGGAATGTAGAAGGCAGCTTTATATCTTCCTGGGTAAGCAGTCTTCTTTTCTCTGAATTGTTTTCCTCAATTCTTTTATTTTTTTCCACTTTAAAGGAAATTGAAAATTTTCAATTTCACTATCATATTGGAAGACATAAGAGTGGGCCTGATCTATCACTTTAGTGTTTGCATAACACATTCCCATAACTTATGGAGGGAGGTCATTGCTTGACACCAGTTGAATTGCCTCTGACATTCACACTGGTTCTTCAAATGACCAGAACTTTATAATGGAAATTCTTTATTGGAGATCTTTCTTTCTTTCCTTCTATCTTTCTTTTTTGTTGTTGTTGTTGTTTTCTTCTTTCTTTCTTTCTTTCTTTCTTTCTTTCTTCCTTCCTTCCTTCCTTCCTTCCTTCCTTCCTTCCTTCCTTTCTTTCTTTCTTTCTTTCTTTCTTTCTTTTTTTCTCTTTTTTTCAAGGTAGGGTGTCGCACTAGCCCAGGCTGACCGGGAATTCACTATGTAGTCTCAGGGCGGCTTCAAACTCACAGGGATTCTCCTACCTCTGCCTCCCTAGTGCTGGGATTAAAGGTGTGTGCCACTACACCCGGCTTGGAGATCTACTTTCTTGTTCTCACCTATGCAAATATTCCACATGATCCTTACCTTATCTCTGACTCTATCCATCAGCCAAGTCCAGCAATTCTTTGGTCCCTATTCTTCAGCACACTGGGGGTACAGACAGTTTTTTTATGTTGGTTCTGGGAGTTGAGCTAGGTGGTGGTCTGCTGAGAGGTTCTCAGGCTGAAGTGGTAAATGTTGTTAATTACTGTACTACCTTCCCAACCTCAGGTGAGCTTATTTTTAATATCCATCGCATGCAGGTTAGTAAGTAGATAGGAAGCAAGTCCGGAGCTGCTACTGACCATGTTCCAATGGTGTGATGTAAAGGACAGAAGATGAAATCTACATGCAGAGAGGGGCTGAGTAAACTATGGGAGGAAAGACTATGCTTATAAGTCAGTTACAGGAGCCATTTAACTACCTTTTATTATGAGTGTATGTGCTCAAACCATCTCGAACTGAAGCAAGTTCATCCACCACTGCCTTCTCAATTCAACTTGAGAAATTGCAATCAGGGAAACATGGGTGACCTTTCTGAGGTGCTAAAATTGTGCTCACTTTGGCCTCTTTTAGAATTGCTTCCTCTAACCTGCCCTTTCCCTTGTGACATTAGGACAGCCTAGTAAATGTGATGCAGTTAGAAGAATAAGAAATGCTCATGACTGTGTCAGGCTCTCCCAGCCTGTTGTTAACCATTGTGTGGTGATTGTCCCTGGAGCTAGGAGGTGGTTCCCTACATGAGCAAAAAGAAACAGTTTTTAATCTAAGGGAAAAAAAAAAACAAACAAAACATGGATTCTCACAAATACAAAACTTATATCTTGAAAACAATACACATCTTTAAAACTGATTTTATTTCCTCTGGCTGGTGTAATAAACAAAACTTTCAGCTCACTTTTATTCATGTATGGCACTGTGCACTATACACTCTCTATTGTCCATTTTAAATCCAGTTGTCTTATTTCTGTGCATTCATTTCTCTTGTACTAAGTATCTATGCCTCTCCTTTTATACTATATGCATTTTGTAAATAAACATGCAAAGACTAAATGAAATAAAGAGAATAAACTAAATGATCACATTGCAGGGTACTCACTTGGCATCTTTTCTTCCAAACTTCTGAATCATTTTGAGGGCTCATAAGGCAGAAATTGATGACACTAGCACTTGGAGTCAAAGATAAGGAAGACTGTCAGCAGGTCGTTTTCCCTCCTGTGGGTCAGAAGTACGTGTAGTGAGTGTTATCTTTCAGCAATACATAGTGAGATTCTCTGATAATATGTCATAGGTTTGCTCTGAATATGAAACGTGAATGGTCAGTTCTTACGTAAGAGAAGACCATGGTGGCTCCTCATATTCTCCTGCTAACTGGTGGGAATGGTGAAGAAGAAGAGCCGAAGTAGAAAATAAGTAGCCTTCTTCTAACTTCCCAAGATTTTTTTTTTTTTTCTGAACAAGTTAGCACAAGGAAAACTGTGTTTTCTCCCCCTCTCCACCCATCTCCCAACATAGGGGACCATCGGCTTTTGCTCTTTCTTAATCAGTTGTAAAAGCATGGCAGCCAGTAGCTGGAGTGGCTGTGTACAATTACAACTTGGGATGTTTAAGCACGTGAAGATGTGTTGCCAAGTTCTTGATTGTGTTTTGTGTTTTGTCCAAGTCAGAGACTATTTCTAACTGACACCTCATTGTGTATAGCCATCGACTAGAATGTGATAATTCAATCTGATGTATAATGGTCACTGTTCAGCCTAAGTATGGAACTCACAGATTACAAGACGATCCCCTTGGCCCAATGCATTCCTCACATCTGAGGAAGGATCTGTGGAACAGAGCTCCCTGGTGGCACTCAGGCACTGTGGCCTGACAGCAGGTGGTTCACCACATAAGAGGTGACAGGATGACAATGACTCTGAAGGTTGTCTTGATCAGTGCAAAGACATATTTAATTGATTTCTTTTTGTTGTCCCAATGTTGTATGTATTTTAATCTTTTTGTTTTTCCCTCATATATCTTTTTCTCAAATTAGTTTTGTAGTCAGTGAATACAGTCAAGTTGGTACCATTGTTAGCCTCCTCCCTGTCCCCTCCCCCCGCCCTGGCCCCTCCTTGTTGGGGTATATGGGTTGTGCATTGTGGGGTTAGTTATGGGTAGGAGAAATGTCTCTGTGTATCATGACCCAACGTGTGGCTCTGACATTCTTTCTGCCCCCTATTCGGCAAATTTCCCTGAGCTATGTTGGGTTCATTTTAGGTCTGCTTCAGTGATGAGGTCTTCATTGGAGAATCTGCTTCTCTTTTTCAGACAGATGCAGATCCTAATATCTCAAAAGGGCCCAAGCTGAAACTAAGAATAATTAGCAAAACAAGCAAGTGTGCTGTTTTCTTGGTGAGCCTGGTACCAGCACAAGGGTGAAGCAGATCGACACAGAGAAGAATTAACTCTTATCAAATCAGACATCCAGAGACACAGAGGCTCCCAAGACCATTTCATTGATTTTTTTTTACTCCCTTTCAAAGATATAATATTAAATATTTTAAAATTGTCATTTTAATTTCCTCTTCAGCACACTGGTTGGTAGGAGAAAAATACTTAAAACATGTTGTAAAATTACACATTATTGACTTCTAGATATTATTGTACTAGAGTTAGAACATTGTTGGAAAAAAAAACACACTTTTTAGAAATTTTATAATTTAACGCTTTTTGAAAAAAAGTGTTTTTTCTCTATAATTATAATAACAGTACTATATTGAACTCATTTGTTTACTTTTTCCTATTGTTTATATAATTATTTCAGTTTTTGTTCCAGAGGTATACTTAAAAATTGTTATTTTTTTGAGATTGGTTAGCCAGAATGGCCTTGAACTTGTGTTATAATCTGTAATTTTAATATAATGCACATATGACAAAACTGTAAATTATTTAAAAATTTCCAATAAAAAAGTTAACTAATAAAAGCAAATACAGTGCTTGCTTTGGCAGCACATATACTAAAACTGGAATGATACAGAAAAGTTTAGCATGGCCCTGCACAAGGATGACATGCAAATTCATGAAGCATTCCATAAAAAGAAAAGCAAATACAAACTTATCTTTTAAAATGTGTTTGTAACTAAAAAGGCTGGAGAGATGACTTAGCGGTTAAGGCACTTGCCTGTGAAGGCTAGGACCCTTGTTCAACTCTCCAGATCCCATGTAAGCTAGATGCACAAAGTGATGCAAGTGCACAAGTTTGCATATGCACACAAGATGGCACACGTATCTGGAGTTTGACTTCAGTGCATAAAAAAAAGTGCTTGTTTTTTGCTTACCCAGTAATGCATTTGCAGTACTAAAGAAAATGTCAACAAAAAAAGTCCATATACCATAATTACTAGTTACATGGGTGCATAATTACTAGTTGTATGGGTGCCTAGGAAAATAAAAGTGACTTGTATTACATGGTGAAAAGTGACAATAACTCAAACATTATTGGTATTGATCTTGTAGATAAATTCTAAGTATAGAAATTCAATAGAATATGGAACAGGTTTATTTAAATAGAAAGAATAGAAGTAAGTATTTTCATTTTGTTTTGTTTTCAAGCATTTTTTAAAATTAGTTTTGTAGTCAGTGAAAACAATCAAGTTGGTACTGGTTGTTAGCCTCCTTCCTGTCCTTCCCCCTCCCCCTGGTCCCTCCTTGTTGAGGTATATGGGTCATGCATTGTGGGGTTAGCCCTCAGTTATGGGTAGGAGGAAATGTCTCTGTGTATCATGACCCAACATGTGGCTCTGACATTCTTTCCTCCCCCTCTTCTGCAAATTTTCCTGAGCCATGTTGGGTTCATTTTAGATCTGCTTCAGTGGTGAGGTGGGAGCTTCTGTGTCTCTGGATATCTGATTTGGTTCGAGTTGATTGTTCTCTGTGTCGATCTCCTTCGCCCTTGTGCTGGTACCTGGTTCACCAAGAAAACAGCACCCTTGCTTGTTTCCCCAATTATTCTTAGTTTCAGCTGGGGCCCTTTTGCGGTATGATGGGGTAGTTCTCTCCTTAGTATCTGTCGCTTTCCTTCCTGGGGAGGTGTGGTGCGGTTAGAGGGACACCATCTTCAGAAGTAAGTATTTTAACAGAGGAAAAATCTCTATATGTTATAATGAAAAAAGACCTTTAAATTGTTGAGAAATGATAAAGTTGTTAAAGAATATTATATAGGGGACAGAGGTGTGGCTCAGTGGTTAAAGGTGCTTGCTGCAGGCCTGGATTCAATTTTTCAACACCCCTATAAAACCCAGACTCAAATAGTGGAATAAATATCTGGTATTTGTTTTCAGAAGCAAAAGACTTGACATGCCCCCAAGTACATATGTAAATAAATAAATAAAATATTGTAAAATAATATTTTATAATGCATTATACAGGGCAATAAAGACATTGTTGATTGTGTATTGGGCATTTTTCCGTGTGATTTTTATTTAGGCATTATTTTCTTAATTATAGATAGGACCAAAGAAACTCAGAGAAGTTACATTGTGAGGAATTAATAAGTATGGAAAATTTGCTACCCAATTATAGTTTAAATGATCTTATCATACCAAGAGGAAAATAAAAAGTTGACTGTACAAGATTATGGATCCATTAACTTGCTTACTTATAGTGATCATTTCATTACATACATGTGATACATCTTAAACATATACAATTAAAAATTAAAGCATATACTGTTAAACATTTAAGCATATACTATTAAAAATTAAACATATGCAAATAAGACTCGACCCCCAGGTCCACAAAAATAAACAAAAAGCTAAAGGAAAATAGAGTGTTAGTCCAGAGGTCAGGCCAGAGGGAGCCAAGGTTTATGCAGAAGTCTACTTCAAAAAATGAGGTGAAACGTGTATCCCAAGCAAGCAGGCAGATGGTCCAGGAATAACCACTGGCATATGCACCGTGTCTAGGTCTGTGCACACCCACTCTCTTCCGTGGTGTCGCACACCTTTAATCCCAGAGCTAGGGAGGCAGAGGGAGGAGGATCGCCATGAGTTCGAGGCCACCCTGAGACTGAGACTACATAGTGAATTCCAGGTCAGGCTGAGTTAGAGTAAAACTCTACCTCGAACCCCTCCCCCCAAAATAAATAAACGCTTCAGGATCTGTACCAGACCTCAGAGCAGAGCACCTTCAGAGGTTTCATTTCATCACTTTGCTTTATTCAGCATTGTGTCTACCAAACTAACCCTACCGATTTCATCTACCAGCACTGGTTATAAAGCTAGATAGTGTATTTCACCAAATTACATATTAAACTTTACTTGAACAGATCCAAAGACTGTTCCTAAAAGTAATATGTTAGGGTCTCACAATTCAATCACACTTCAAAATGGAAACTCATCCAACTTTCATCTTGAGTTTCTCTTCTGTCTTTATTCCATATATTGTCCATATATTGTCAGTGTGAGATGCCTGTTCACGGATTGGGAAGTAATCTTCAAGAGGAGAAGTAATCTTTATCTGTTCTTCTCCATATGAGAAGCATCTCTGCCCAGCTGGGATGTGGCATACCTCAACACTGCCATTTCCCACATTGTGAGTAGTATAAAGATAGATATGCCCCTGAGCAACTGGGAAAAAAAAAATAACTTTTGTTTTTCACTTTCTTCCTCCCAAGAACTCTACCATTATTGGTAGATATCTGTTGGCACTTGTATAGAAATATCAATTGCAGCTAATAGACATTGATATTGTTGATTCAATAAGGGAAGTTCACAGCCATTATTTTCATATGGGGTGGTCAAAAACTGGAGTTTGGAACCTCTTAGAATGTACTATTTTGACTCACAACATAAGGCCACAGAAAGACAGTTATATTAATCCTGATAAACAGTGAAATTGAGAAGTAGAATAGAAGTGGAAATCAAATAAAGATTGGCATAGGTCAGATCCAGTTTCTACAAACCAACTTATGTCTCGGTAATCACACATTCACTCAGGAAGTCTGTATGACTCTAGAAATAACCAAAAGATGCACACACTGGAAAGCTCTCTATATATGCATATGTACATTACATATATATTCACCTGAAAACATAAATGCATTGTGCTTTAGGACAGTATGTACATGAAAGGCAATTTCCAGGGTAAGAAATTTCCACTAACAGTGAAGAATGCTCCCCCCCCCCACCGTTACCTGTTTACTACATCTGGAAATTGACTTATGGGAGCATAAACCTATTGCTTAAAATGAGAACTTCTGGACAGAGGTAGCTCATTAGTCTAAGGAACCCATGACTCATACAAACATTTTCTATTACTAAGGGTTCAAAAGGTGGGAGAAAATAGAAGAACAATGAGCTTTTAGCAATAAATAGTGGGTTCATCCCTTTCAAATTTTTAACAAGACCTGGACGTATGTATTAATAATTTATCTCAGCTGTAAGGGAGGGAGATTTTTAACAATGAGGAGAGATTTTCATATCTTTTCTGTTCCTCTATGTCTCATCTCAGAATTGAGCAAATTATAAATCCTGAAACTAGAAAAAAAAAATGCATGTGCACATTAGTTCAAAAGTTGTCAGACAATCCCAGGGGTTCAAACACCCTCTGAAATCTCTCCAAGATGGCAAGTTCAGAGCAGTCATCAAAGTGTTGGTTGACATCATTAGAATAATGGGGTGTTTGTTTGACACCCTGAAGGAGCCAAGTGCTTTTATGTTAGTTGGGCAAGAAGGCAAGAGAGAAAGGTCTGGAAATGAAAATCACTGAGTGGTGGACATAGTGAGTAGCTTTGTTGGAAGTTAAATATGAAAATTAAGAAAGAAAAAACAGAAGGCAAAATCAAACAATCATAACCAGAATCCTGAACCAGTGTAACCTGAAGGATGCAATTCACAGAGCAAATTTATTTCCTCCTATCACTGGTCCTGCAGGTTCCTTCAGTAAACTGAATATTCACCTGCTCATGCATGAAATAGGGCATTTTCAGGACTTAACACGATGCAAGCCAAAGGCTGGAGATCATTTGAAATTACAATACGGTCTCATGGGCTGAAGAGATGGCTCAGCCATTAAGGAACTTGTCTGCAAAGCCTAATGACTCAGGTTAGATTCCCTAGTGTCCATGTAAAGCCAGATGCACAAAGTGGCACATTTATCTGCAGTTCGTTTGCAGTGGCTAGAGGCCCTGGTACACCCATTCATTCTCATTCACTTTCTCTCTCTCTCTTTGTCTCTCTTCTCTCTGCTTGCAAATAAAAAATAATAATAATTACGAAAGATAACTTTTAAAAGACAAACCTTTCCAGCTGAGTGTGATGGCACAAGCTTTAATCCCAGCACTTGGGAGGCAGAGGTAGGAGGATCGCCGTGACTACATAGTGAATTACAGGTCAGCCTGGGCTAGAGTGAGACACTACCTAGAAAAATCAAACAGAAAAACAAAGGTCTCATTTCAGTACTCAAAATATAGATTCTTGGGCTGAAGAGATGGCTTAGTGGTTAAGGCATTTGCCTGCAAAGCCAAAAGACTCTGGTTCAATTCCCCAGGACCCACATAAGCCAGATGCACAAGGTGGCGCATGCATCGGGAGTTTGTTTGCAGTGGCTGGAGGCCCTGGCGAGTCTATTCTCTCTCTCTCTCTCTGCCTCTTCATTCCTTCCCTCCTTCCTTCCTTTCTCTCTCAATTAAATAATAACAAAATATTTTTTTAAATATATAGATTCTCAGGCTGGAGAGATGACTTAGCAGTTAAGCACTTGCCTGTGAAGCCTGAGGACTCTGGTTCAAGGCTCAATTCCCCAGGACCCACGTTAGCCAGATGCACAAGGGGACGCACACATCTGGAGTTCATCTGCAGTGGCTGGAGGCCCTGGCGCGCCCATTCTCTCTCTCTCTCTCTCTTTCTCTATCCCTCTCTCTCTTCTCTCTGCCTCTTTCTCTCTCTGACTGTCACTCTCAAATAAATAAATAAAAATAATAAACAAAAAATTTTAAAATATATAGATTCTCATATATAGAGAATGCTCCCCTCTTCTGCTAGAAGAGAGGGGGGACATGAAATCTCTCCTGCTTTGATTGTTTTCTGTGGGTCACCAACTTGGATGACTGATGGCTCTGAAAACGAATTGTGGGGAGCAAGGGGAATGCAGGGGTCAGGAAGATTCTTGCTGTCATAAGCCCTCTGTACTCTAGGACTGAGTCAAGCGAGGTCAAATCTACTATTCTGCTTAGACATGGGTCCCTGCCTGCTCACTGCTAGAGGTGTAACTGTGCCTGAGGAGAGTTCTTCTGGTTCCTCCTCTCTGCTTTCACAGTCCTTGGCACTTTAGTCTCCCTCTTGGGAGGACTGTCCCTCAGCACACCTCTACTGTGCACCTCTCTTACCTGACTGTGGGAAATAGTCATCTTTTGTTTGCCTTGATGCATTCTTTGAGCTCAATGAAGCAGCATGCCATCCCTCTCCCATTTTATTGTTTTATTTTATCATTTTATTCTATTACTGTCGCTGCTTGTATGGCTGGTGGCCTGTCTTCTATCTTCTGCTATTCTCAGGTAGAATGAGGACTCAGTGAGCTCAGTCCCCCAGTTGCACAGGACCCATGTGAAACTCTGTGGTCCCATGCAAGTCACCATGATGAAAGAAACAGCACTGTGCCAGTAGTGAGTGTCACGCTGCTCTGACAGCTCTGCTAGGCCCGCCTCACGCATTCTTTCTGCAGCTTCTACATTCTCAATATGAAGGAAGCACTTCGTATGAGCTTGAGATGTCCTTTGTACAAGCATGCGGTTGATTCATCTCACAGTGCATTTGATAACTAGAAGTCTGTCATTTTAAGGAAAACAGAATATTAACCTCTCAGAAAAATGAAATCATGTATGTATGGTTTTAATGAAGCAGAAAATTAAAACAGATTATTTATTATTAATTATTAAAATTAAAATTAAAACAGAGAATCAATGTGTACATGCATACTTTTAGACAAGGTAGTTGTGAGTCAATATACAAGGCATCAATTCACTAAATTTAACCAACATTATGGCTGCTTTTTCAAGCACAAATGTATCTATGTGTATAATGAGCAACTTTGTGATACAAGCGATGTTACTGGAATTCCCATTTCCACGTGAGCTAACGGAGGCCCAGACTGTACAAGTAACTTACTCAAGGTCACCCAGCTGACTCAGTCAGTCTGGCTCCAGTAGGGCTGGGCCAGGTCATTATGTATTCTGGCTCTCAAAGTTACTAGAAGCCCTGAGGCATCCTGGAAGGAGAAAGGATACCATCCCTATTCCAGAGTGCGTCATCTCAATCACTCCCATGTCACCACTCCCACGCTGGAAGATGTCCCACAGGTCTGTCCTCTCAGCTGACAAGTCAGATGATGCCACTTCTTACTTGAAACCTTTCAGTGTGTTTCAACTACTGCAACCGAAATAAAAGTTGTTTATTAGCAAATCGTGGAAATGGAAGCTTAGTCATCCATAGTTTTGTTAACTTCCAAAATTCTATTCTCACTTTACCATATACTTCTTACTGTATAAACCTAGATGTCTGTGCCCTTCCATGCAAATGCTATGTAATATCTCTGTATTATACCAATCAGTTGGGAATATTGCTCTCATGAACTCATTAGAGCTTTTAATCTATGACTGGGTGAATTTTACTGAAAGCCTCTATGAATACATCCTTCCACTAAGCCGCCCAGCCTTTCCTCCACCCATTCACAGTTACTTGCATGAATTGCTTTTTAATTAATGCTATAATCCTCTGACAGTATTCTAGATACTGAAATACAATAGTGCACAAGAAAATGCTGGTGTACAATCTCTTAGCATTCATCTCTGGGAATAAATCAATTTAATTCCTTGTAATAATTTGCACACACCTTTAAGATATTCCAGAGCCTCCAAACAGGTTTTTCGAACAATACTGCCTCTGTTTCCCCCAGGCACCTGGCAGAACTCTCCACGCACATATAGTGGCTAAATTGTGGATTGTCAAATTAATTAGTATCTATCTATCTATCCACATATATATGTATGTATGTATATAGACATATATGTGTGTGTATATATGTGCATATATATACACAAACATACACACACACACACACATATATATACACACACACAGATATATATGACAGATAGATGAATGGATAAATGCAAGTATTTAAGTATTTAGTTCTTGCTACTTTATAAAAAATATTGTTTGATGTAGTTAGAAATTGGTGCTAACATAACTGTTAAGGGGGTAGGTGGCATTTCTGGAGTCAGGGTGTAAAGAGGCAGAACCTGAAGTGAGTTTCCAACGGCTATGAAAATACAAGTGTCAAAATCAGGAAAGCATCAGCCTGGTTGAAGGAAAGTGGAAGGTCAGTTTTTAGTTTTCAAGACTGCTCTGCCACCCAGAAAACTCAAGTTTATGAAAATGGTAGTTTATCGCAAACAACAACGAAGTTGGATATGGAGGTGTGCGACTGTACTTGAGGGGCTCAGGAAACAGAGGTAAGGGCATCCTCGCAACTTTGAGACCTTCCTGACTGTAGCAAGCAAGATATCATGACAGCCAGCACTACCCAGTGAGATCCTGTTTCAAAACAAAACAAAACAAAATAAAACAAAACAGACAAAAAATAAAAAAGAGATTTCAAACCTTTTCAAAAATGGATACTTTTCTTTTCTTTTAAACTTTATATTTTCTGGGCTGGAGGGATGGCTGAGCAGTTAAGGAGTTTGCCTACAAAGCAAAGGACCCAGGCTCGATTCCCCAGGATCCACATTAGCCAGATGCATAAGGGAGCACACGTGTCTGGAGTTCATTTACAGTGGCTGGAAGCCCTGGCGTGCCCATTCTCTCTCTTTTCTCTGTCAAATAAATAAATAAATAAAATATATTTTTTTAAAAAAACTATATTTTCTGGCTTTTGTCTTTCTGCTTGGAGGAGGCTAAGGTGCAACTTTCTTCGGTTGTCCCAAATCTGGGTTCATCTGACACCAGCCAGCCTCACCATGCTGGGCCAGTTCCACCCTAAAGAAATCAAAGTCATGTACCTGAGGTGTACCGGACATGTGCCATGGCCCCCAAGATCGGTCCCCTGGGTCTCCAAAATAAATAAATAAATAAATAAAATAAAGGTTGGTGATGACATCGCCAAGGCAACTGGTGATTGGAAGGATCAGAGGATTCCAGTGAAGCTGACCATTCAGAACAGACAGGCTCAGGTTGAAGTGATGCCTTCTGCTTCTGCCATGATCATCAAAGGCCTCAAGGAGCCACCAAGGGACAGGAAGAAGCCAAAAACATTAAACACAGTGGCAATATTTCTTTTGATGAGATCGTCAACATTACCTGATGAATGCACCCCCGGTCTTTAGCCAGAGAACTTTCTGGAACCATCAAAGAGATTCTGGGCACTACACACACAGTCTGTGGGGTGCAGTATGGATGGCCACCCAGGTGACATCATAGATAACATCAGCTGTTGGTGCAGTGGAATGCGTGGCTAGCTAAGAAGCATAAGAAAGGAAAGGTATTCCAATAAAAGATGAAGAGGGGGAAAAAATAAAACTATGTTTTCTGGAGCCGAAGACATAGCAGGGTTGGTTAAGTGCTTGCTTTGTAAGCATGAAAACCCTAGTTTGGTTCCTAGTACCCATGTCAAGTCAAAATGCCAGATGTGGTGGAATATACTTGAAATCCCAGCACGAGGAAGGAGCTGGCAGCAGGAAGATTCCTGGGACTTGCTAGTGACCAGTCTCGGCTAATCAATGAGCTCGAAGTCAATGAGAGAGCCTGCCTTAAAAAAGAGAAGAAGAAGAAGAGGAGGAGGAGGGAGAGGTTGCTGCGGATGGCCGTCTTCTGGCTTTCATGTGCCAGACACATGCCAACACATGCCCACACGCACACACTCACGTACACACATGTGCATTTTACAAAGCTAGAATTTTTGCTTCTGTTTCAAGGGAATCCAAAGAAGAGTTTCCTATTCTAGAGACAAAAGTAGGTGGAGATCCTCTCCATGCCCAGAGTCCTACAGTCTCATGCACAATTTATTGGCTTTTCAAAGAAAGCAGGTCTGTCTGAATGTGTGTGTTAGCTCTACATTGGATTGTCTTCCAATATATTTCCTGAAATCCACCTTCTGAATTCGCAGAGAATATTAGCTTGAAGAAGTCTGAATTTTGGTGAGATCGTTTTCTGTTTATTTTGTAAAATAAGCAAAACATTGGTTTCTTTGATGGCACTGTATCAAGGATTAAGTTCCTCTAAGGAAATCATTCCTGTCCTTTTGACAACGACTCACCTGCCTTTGACCTTCGCATGTTTATGTGTGCTTATCTAAACCCCACATCTGTTCTTTATTTTCCAATCAAGGGACCATATGCCCCATGACTCACATATAAGAGCACAGTGTTCTAACACAAACATGCCTAAGTTAACTTAGGGGATAAAATGAACTTTGAAGAAGATTCATGTTTAATGCTCAAGTTATGAAAAAATAGCATAATTTATTACTAAATGCAAGAATGGCATATGTTCTGCTAACTAAAACAGTTTACTAGTGCAACGTTTTTTTAAGAGAGCCAAATCCTTTATAGGTGAATTTTTAATGAAAAGTTGTTAAAAAAAAGTTATAAAAACAGATGTTAATAATTTTTTGTATAGGTATATAAGAAATAGTTTAGACCAGGATAAATCTTGAATTATTCATCTAGCATTAAAGATTTTATCTTTGTGTCTCTTTCTGGTGTGTGCGTGGGTGAGAGAGAGAAAAAGAGAGAGAGGTGGGGGTCTGTGGTTTACATACCTGTGTGCACGCACAGGCTCTTCCACATTATTTTTGTAAAACCAAGTTACTTGATGAACTTGGAGCTGCCATTTTTTTGGGGGGGGGGGTCAAACTGGCTGATCAGCGAGCCCTAGTGATTCTCTTGTCTCCATGGTCTACCCTCCCCAGTACTGAAGTTACAGGCACCTCCTTCTCATGTGGATCAAACTTGGATCCTCATGCTGGCAAAGCCAACACTTTTACATGCTGAGCCATCTTTGAAGCTCCAAGATTGTATATTTTTAAGCTTGAGAATTGAAATGCATCCTTAAGAAAAGTATGAGTCTTAATTGGCAGCAATATATTGTTTTAAATTTAAGAATTTTACTTTTCTTAAAAGAAGCATTGTTAATATTTAATATATAATTTCCCAGCCTTTGTTTTCATGAATAAATGTCCTCTTTCTAAAAGCAAAAATAACATCCCGACATATATATTTTGTTTTTTTGGCATGATTGCTTAAACAATGTATGGTGGTCCTTTGTAACACCATTCAGTTGTCTGCTGCATATTATTTATTTAAAGGTATATGTATATAGCATTTTAAGGAATTTTACTTTTTAAAAATCAACTTTTACATTATTTACTTTCATGTGTTCCTTATAGTGTGTGGTAGTTTGAATAGAGGACCCCTCCCCAATATATTTAGTGCTTTATTAGCTTGTAGTTTAGATCTGTGGCCACTGGCTGGAGGCAGTATCACTGGGTGAATCTTAGGGTCCAGCCCTAAGCTGTGGTGGTGGGTTTGAGATTTCAATCTAAAGATCTGCAAAGTGTGCCTAGCTGGAGTTCCTGAAGTGTGCTGTGCTGTGTGGCTTTTGGCTTTTAGGCTTGTGCTTCTCTTTCTCTGCCTGGTCCTGGAAGAGCAGGCCAGCTTCTTCCGCCATTATAGGACTTCCCCTGGATCTGTAAGCTTCAATAAAGCCCTTCCTCCATCACTGTGCCTGGTCTGGAAGTTGATCTCAGCAAACAGGAAGCTGTCTGCTACATAGTGTATCAATATAGAAAGGACCACCACTTCTTTGGTTCTACAAATGAGGAAACTAAAGCTCAAAGAGTTGAAGCAAATGGTCTGAAGTCACCTTGACAACAGAAGTCAGAACTTGAACCTAAACCATCTCCTAATATGATGTCTTAACCTCATGGTTGTTAAGACAATAAAATTGTGGTTATTTAATTCATACAAAAATGCTTATTTTCAGGCCTGGGGAGGTAGCTCAGTTTTGGTAAAATGCTTGCCTTGTAAACATGAGGACCTGAGTTCAATCCCCACAATCCACCTAAAGCTAGCTGTGATGTCATGTGCTCTTGGGAGGTAGAGACAGGCCACTTAGTAAAACCTAATCAGTGAACTCTGGGCCAATGAGCGAGTGTGTCTCAACCAAAGATGAACAGTGTACCTGAAGTTGGCACCCTGAGGTGGATATCTAGTCTTCACGTATATGTACAAGGACATTAACACATATATACACAGACACACAGTAAATATGCTCGTTTTCAACACACATAGGAAATAATCATTGAGTCACACTGATTACCCATCTTTCCATCTACCTATCTTTTATCTATCATTTCTTACTAATTCAGGCAGAATTCAACCAAACCACTTCATTTAATAATGAGGCTATGTTGAGAAATGCATCAGTAGGCAATGTCATCATTGCATGGACATAGTAGCAAGGTACTTTCTCAAATACTATAGAAAGTGATGCAATCAAGAGATTCAGCAAATGTGAGTTGTATGAGGCCACAGGCACAACACGGAATCTGTTTTGTAATAATTTTAAGTAGAAACAGTACTCTAAAATAGTAATAAACATATCAGTATAGCAAATATATGAACCTATAACAGAGTTATTTACTGTTGCTATGAATTACTATGTACTGTACATAATTTTGTGATATAATTTTACAACTGGTAATGCAGTAGGTTTGTTTGCACCAGAATCAGACACAAGTACAGAAGTAATCTGCTGCACATTCTAATGGTTACAATATCACTTAGGGACTGGGAGTGCCAAAACTCCATTATATTTCTGTGGGACCTGAGCAAAACATTATCAGGTGATGAATGACTATATCTCCAGAAATTAGTGATTTAAGTGAACAAAGATAAAAGACACAGAAAGATTTAACTATAGGCATACTGTAATCCAAACCATTTGTGTGTATGTGTGTATGTGTATTCAATTGCTCATGGAAAATATACAAAAAATACATATTAGATAGGCAGATATGACAGTTAAATGGCTTGTTTGCAAAGCCTAAGGACCTATATTTTACTCTGCATGTCCCACATAAGCCAGACACATAGGGGGAGGCAAATACACAAGGTCACACATGCACACAAGGTGGCACATCTGTCTGGAGCTCCACCATACTGGCTGGCAGCCATGACACATCAATACACTCTTTCTCTCTCCATCTCAATCTCGCTCTCTCATTAAAAAATAATAAAAAGGGCTGGGCGTGGTGGCACACGCCTTTAATCCCAGCATTTGGGAGGCAGAGGTAGGTGGATCACCATGAGTTTGAGGCCAATCTGAGACTATATATTGAGTTCCAGGTCAGCCTGGACTACAGTGAGACCCTACCTTGAAAAAACAAAAAGAAAAAGATGAAGAAGAAGAAACTCCACAGCAAAGTGTTTCTAACTTGAAAACAGTGAAAAGTTTTATCAAACCCAAGTAGCACACCATAGGAATTGTTCTCTTTGGACTTCAAGGTTTCTGTTCAAGTGTCCTTATATCGTATATATATATAAAATGTAATAGAAAAGAAGCTTAAATCTGAACTGATTGACTGAGATACTGTAAGAGGTAATTGCTGAGGAGTTAAACTAATCTTTGTCAGCAGAGGGAAAAATCCCAAGGACAGAACTGTCCAGAAAGGGCCCAAAGGGATAATAAGTAGGAAAGATAGTTCAGGCTAAAACAAAGTAAAGTTCATTGTCAGGGTGGTCTGACTACAGAAATGATTGCTATGCACACATCTTCTCTGTTCACTTATCCCTTCCCTTACCTAAGAAACTATAAAATGAAAATAAAATCTCAGCTTGAGGCCAGAGTTTCTTGGAGAGCTATGTCAGCTTCTTTGGCCACCGGGTATTAGGGTAGGTAAACTCTACTTTGACTCATATTGGCTTTGCAGTGATCATGCCAGAGAATTTCTGCAACATCACCTTTAAACTTGGATAGTCAATCATATGCCCCAGTGACATCCCCCCCCAAAAAAAAATGAATAAAAGAAAGAAAGAATAGAAAGAAAATAATACAAATCAAAAAATCTAAACAAACTTAAAAGATATTAAAGACTCAAAGCAATGCAAAGCATTTTGAATTTTGTTTTCACATATGGTACCATTCCCATAAATGTGAATCAAACCATCACTTTTTTTTTCCAGATTTAAGTCAATATAAAAAATGAATTGTGAAGTCAGTCTACAGTTTTATTCAGAAAGCCTTCTTTAAATATTAGAAGGCAGTGCTGAGATGGAAAAAGGAGAGACATACAGGAAGAGAGTATGAAAAAGAGAGAGATAATAAATATCCAAAGAACATGATCAATATTCATATTACAACTTGTAAGGTTATAAGCTTAGAGAAAAGAAATAATAAATCCCACAATCATTTCCCTGGCTTTATCCCAGTTATAGATAATTATTTTGTAATATATTTCTTATTTTGACTCCAAACTGCTTTTAACAATTACTAAAAAATATCATGTTTGCCATCTCTTTTCTTACTGAAATGATTGAGTCTCTGTGAGAATGATTCGGTGAGCACACTTTTTCTTCTGCTACGGAAACTGAATCTGTCATAGTGTTCCGGAAACAAACTCAACCCTCCTTTCTTCCTTCTATCCCTTCCTCCTTCTCACCTTTCTTCCTCCCTCCTTCGATCCATTTCATCTGCATGACCACAAGAAGTTGATAAGAAGAAAACTAGCTTCTGGTGTTTAGAATGTTTTCAGAATTCTTAAAATATTCCAGGCAAATTTGAGGCTGATATTTCACTCTTCTTTAAATAAATAGGCGCCAATAAGCTCCAGTTTGCCCATATTAGTAATGGTTTGTATTATTAATAAAAACACTGTAGGTGACATTTGGTGCTTTTGCTGTGTAACAATTTCCTCCTCTCAACTGAAGCATCCTGTTCATGAAAGGAAACTTACAAGGGTCAGAGAGTAAACCACTCATAAGCTCAGATAATGACTCCTGAAACTTGTAAAACCCACGAGGCACCTCCACATATGCTTATGTATCTTGTGAGCCCAGATTCTCAGACCAAGGAAACCATTTGCAAGTTGTCTGATGAACATCAGAGTGGCAGCTTCTGTCAGGCTAACACCTGGGCTTGGCTGGAGCAGTCAATGACATGGCTGCCATTTTGAGTCATCCAGGCTCCTATAACCACCCCTTCCCCTGCTGCGTAAGTTACATTGACTGTACCCACTGGATCGATCACCAAGCTGGACTTGGGTGAGATCGTTACTCTGGTCAGTCATCTGTGCTCTATCTTAAGTGAGTAAATTAAAAGCTTCATACAATGCCATGAATGAGCCCATATTAAGATGTTATTATTAACGAGTGACCCTAACTTACGGTGGAGTTAATTCTGTGCTGTGTTTTTAGTTATTTTGAAGAAGTTTTATACACCATTACACCACACCCACAACACCTGTAAAATCTCAGAGTAAACCCATGGTTACTGTTACCTAAGTTGTTGAGCAGTGTGATTGCCGTTCAGTAGGAGTAGACTAGTTTCTATAGGAAGATTATAGGAATAAGAAGTCAGTATTACAATTTTAATTTGGTTGCAAATTTTTAAAGATTGTTCATTAGTTTAGTAAATGATTTTGATGGCTTGAATTTTAAATTCCTGTCTCCTGAACATACATGAAAGAGAGAGAATGAAATTTCACCTACCAGGACTGTGTAATAAGTACATTCGCAGGTTGGGTCTTCCCAGAAGTAACTGAGGTAAAGTGACTAGTATCATTACCAAATTAAAGAAATACATATAGGAATGAACCCGAAGGAACAGACATAGAGCTAAGCATAGGAGCACCTCGGCTGCCTCAGTCTGCACAGCACAGAGGGTCCCAAGGTTCTAGATTTGAAGTCCCCCGCCTCCTCTGAGGTCTTTCTGCCACCACCACGCTCACAAGCTAGGTAAGTGAGCTCGATGGCGGAACTTATGTATCAGGCTGACTGACGCTATGTGCAAGTTCCCTGGGAAGCCTGACTCTGCTCCCAGTCTGCATGGGTTTCCTTCAGCTGAGCCTCCACAGCCCTGCCTCTCCTTCCATCAGATGAGCTAGAACACATGCCTCTGGGACTGGACCTCCTCAGGAGGTCACGGGGACTCTGCAGATTGCGGCCCCTGCGCCAAGGCCATGCACACATGCAGAGCCATCACCAGGGCCAAATCGTGGGAGACGGGTGATGGGGTCTACCTTCCTCAGCAGATGGAAGATGAGCTGCCCTACCGCCAAGATGCCCTGCTCAACTCACTGCTAGCCACATGGCAGATGCCTTCACAGGTGCCAAGGGGAGTGCTGGGATGGTCAGTTTTGTCATGGTTTGAGGCCGGAACTATCCCTGTAGTCCATACTCAATGGGAATTCACTGGGGAGTACAGGTTGGCCTTGACTTCACAATGACCCTCCTACCTCAGCCTCCTGAGGGCTGGGGTTTTGGGTGTGAGCCCCCACACTCAGCTGCAGGATGGTGACCCCAGGGCCTGGTCAGCTGAAGGCGGCCTGCACATAGAGAGGAGTGAGATGGCCTCCAGGCCATTCTCACAAACTTTTCCATGGGCCTGGCAACTTCAGCTCATGCCCAACCCCAGGAGCATAGAAACCCTGGGAGCACTTTAAGAAACTCACCATCACAGTCCAGTGTGGTGGTGCCATGACCCAGGTCCCAGCACTCAGGACGCTGAGGTGGGGGATGAGCATGATGTCAAGACTTAGCCTGAGACTACAGAGTGAGGCCCTGGTGACCTTGGGCAAAATTGACACCCTACCTAGAAAAATAAAAAAGGGAAGGAAAAAAAAATCAGCATCTATTTAAGCATCCAGAAGGGAGTAAACTTCCTGCTGCAAGTGTCATGTCTTTCAGTTCAAATTCTACATGACATATACATACACTCTACTGTTATACACACAGCTCTGTGGTCAGGATTCACAGAGAAAGCCACACACCATTACATTGGACTTGTCTTCATCCCTCCCAAGCAGGAGCATGCCCCAGTTTGACAGAACAAGTGCCCTAAACTATGTTCGAAGTCTCTGTCAATGCTACTGGTTGGCCTGATGCCACACACCAGGTCCTTAAGTGTTGCATGAACTGCCCAGCCCAGGGCATAATCCACTGTGGATGGCATCTGTGGTCCTTCAAGGCACAGGCTGCATTCTTTCACTCACACATTCCTGTCATGCCCCCATGACTGCCAACCTTCATGAACCAGGAGCTTGTCTTGGGGCAGCAGCCTAAATGCTGACCTTGCTAGAGAATGTGCATGCAAGGAGTCGCTTCATGACCTTAAGCCAGGCAATTAGAGTGAACTATATGATTTTATTTAACACAATGAATGAATGGGAATACTTCAATAAAACATATAAATGAACTTCACAAAGTAAAATGAGATTTTCCCTAAAAGTAATATTGCCGCAGGGGCAAGATCTGCGACTCCCAAGCAGAGGCCTAAAGCACTCAAATATTGACATTGGGAAGTGAAGAGAGGTGATCTGGTTCAAATAATCCTGTCATAGATTGATGATGATTCCCAGTGTTTTCTGTTTCTGAGCCCTTAGATGGAGTGGGGGCCAAAGGAGGCAGAAGACGCACTACACCAACTGTCTTCAGGAGAGGGGCTGGGGTACTTGCTGACGATGTTCCTGCAACAAGATCACTGGATGGTTCCAGCTCCTCCTGGAGTCCTGCTGTTCTTCCATCCAGCGTTTCGGGCATTCCAGAAGAATCATTGGGTGCCTGGAGCTCGGCATCTCCTGTGTTGTGGGGCTCCAATGCTATGGAGAGAAAGAGACTCACTTTAGGTGGAGTCACCTGTAGAAGTCAAGGTAGTATAGGAGTTTCAGGGTGACATGTGTTTGTCAAGAACACTGTGTTCCCCAACTCTTTCTAAAGCCACACATGACCCCTTCCTGCTGGAGAATGTCCAGTCCCTGTCCCCCCACAGGACACCTCAACAGCCTGGGGTCCAGCTCTGGTTCTAGGCCAAATGCCACCTTCAGGTGGCTACTTATGGTACCCATCACTGATACATCTTCTCACGGTCTCAGTCACCTACCACCTGCCGGTTCCCATGAGGCACTGGTGCTATCGCTTTGGTTTTCCATTTGGAGTAAGGACTGGAATTTCATGATTAGTTCTGAACCAGGCATGTGGAGGTTCAGGTAGTCCATCAGCTTGTGCGCCACGGTCATATCTGGATTCTCAGTGAAATCTTGTGGCAACTTTTCTATCCACACTGACAGGAAGTACATGATGGCACTGTGGGAAGGGAGTCCAGAATTAGGTAGGGTCAGATGTCTGACTTCTTCCCTGTCTAGCACTGTCCCAGGGTTCTGCATGGACAGTGACCCCAGCCCATGTGCAGCTGGACATGGTGAGCATGGGAGTGGGGTCCACGTGGGAAGGGGATCCTGATGCCTTCTGTCCACGGCTTGAAGGGAAGACAGTGCCGTGCGGACTGGCCTGGTTGGGACTGTGGTGGACATGGATTTTAGAAGGCTCTGTTTTCAGCTGCCATCCTCTCTCTGCCCACCGGCACTGAAATCTCCACCCATATATCTCTGTTTTTCTCTGCCTGGTTGAAGATCCAGGCTTCAGTCCTCTCGTGGAAATCACGAGAAGAGGGTGAGGACCATTGCCCAGCCCTCCAACAATAGCTCCTCAGCCATCCCACACTGCAAAGGGAAGCTTACCTCTCTCTTTACCCAAAGCCCACTCACATCTTTTGATTCTTGTGCACTTCATTATCAGGCTGAAAACGTGGGTACCTAAAGGATGTCAAGAGGGTGTCCGTCCTTAACGCCTGTGTCTTCAGCCCCTCGCCAACTGTCAGTAGATCTAGAGTCACAGATTAACGGCCCAGAACAAAGACAGCTGGAAATGTGGTGTGTTGAGTGTTTTCTGTGACACATGTTAAGTGCCTGAGAAACTGCAATCACATGTGTGGCTGAGTGTTTGGACCATGAAAGAACCCACGCTTCCCCTTCCTAGACATCTCCGTGGGTCTGGACAGAGCTCCTTGGAGTGCCCTCGGTGGAGACTTTGGTAATGTGACATTTAGGCTAGGTATGCTAGATGGTATCTGTTATCTTCTTTTTTTTCTTATCTATCATGGACTCTATTGTATGAACTAATCACATGTTGGTTATATCTCTCTATTCCTTGTGGGGTCATCAGTCAGTTTCAAGGTAGGGGGGATATGCTTCCTGATACCCCTCCCACCCAGCCTCTCTTATAAACTTTCTGCTGTTTCTTCCACAACATGAAACCTTTTACAAATGTGAAAAGGACTTCTCCTGAGGCCTAAGACAGTGTGTGCCTCAGAACAGTCCTCTTTGTGGTGAGGGTAAGTAAGGGATTATCGACTGCTAGAGCCCCCATACCTATCTGGCCCAGACCCAACATCACCAGTTTGAAACCTTACTTAACCCTAACAGCATTGTAGAACAGCCTTAGGACAGAAAAGACCTCCCAAGACTGCAACAGGAGGGAGTGGACTTGGGAGCAGTTAAAAATGCTTCCTTGTGAACCCTGCTGGCCTATTTTCAGTTTCCAAGTTCCCAAATAAAACCTGATGCATAGAAGTGGTACATGCACCAGGAGTTCATTCATAGCCCTCTCACATGCTATTCTTTCTTTGCATCATTTATCTTCACCACAATAAATCAATAAATACATAATGTTTTTATTTAAAAAAAATAGGAAAAAAACGGAAGGGGTGAGCTCCTCTGGCCTTGTCCATGGGCACTCACCTCTTCATTATGAGGTCCAGCAAGTCCCAGGTGGTGGTGTGTACTGGAAAGACAGCCAAGAACGTGAGGATAAACACATAGTCATGAGCTAGAACAGCAATTGGCAGGTAACTGACCACATTCTTCACATAGTCAGGGTTGGTGGGATCCAACCTGCGCCTCCATATGCTTTCCATCTGAAGAGGGAATCAAGGATGGATAATTAAAAAACATTAACATATTAAATCACTCATTGTTATATACTGAAGTGGAAAGTGTACAGAAGGAGATTTTCCTCCATGTACACACACACACAAACATGCACATGCGCGCGCACACACACACGTACACACACACACACACACACACAAAGAGTTTTCTTGGTCGTCACAGGCCTGCTTTGGGCCGTCCAGTCTCACTTCTGTATCACTTACAGTAGGTGGGTAGATACATCTGGCACAGCAGCACACACACCATCTCAAGAGACGACAAGCGCCCCTTCGCCAGGCTCTCCAAAGCCTTGAGCACAATAAACACATGATTCACTGTCCAGGGTGTCTGGATAAATGCCAGGTTCTCCAGACAATGGAGTTGGTTGAGGTCACCTCTCCATTGTGACTGCGTGGTGACCAGCCTTTCAAGTTCTGATGGCTCTTGTCAAGGAAGTGAGGTCACTCCTGCCCACCCGTAAGATCTTCCTAGCGGACCATTGAACTATAGACTTCTCTCCTCTCCCTTTGTGTCAGGGACAAGAGGACACAGTTACAGCAACATGCCTCACCTTACCCACTGTCCTGCTGTGCTTTGAACTTCAGAACTTCTGTAGTGTGTATCTGCCCTTTTCTGGGCAAGATTGTGTGTTTGTGTGTGTGTGTGTGTGTTGAAGAGGCACAGCTGGGTCCCCATTCATCCCCTCCTCGATGAATTTGTCACTCTTCAGAAGTCATACTGGGTCTTCGCAGTCCACCACCTGCTCTGGGACATCATTCAAGCTTCTACTTCCAAGTATGTCACCAGCTGCGTGTGTCTTGCTACCTGGGAAGTCCCAGGGTTGTGTGACCCTCTGAGGCAAAGGCAGAATCAGGCAGACAAGCACATCCTCATACGCACAAGCTGACACAGGTGTCAAGGCGCAGAGGCACATATGCTCACGTACACACGCTCACACAGGTGTGGGGCAGCCCACCTAGAAGTCCCCCTGAAAGCAGTAGCCTTAGCTTGTGATGAGGGTTTAAGGGTTTGTTTCACATGGGAGTTGGTCAGTTGGGGCTGGGATTGAGGTGTTAAATGTCAGGAAACAGTATGCATATCTTTTTTATTTTTGCCTTTTCCTTGGGGGGAGTGGGACACTTTTCTCCTCCCTGTTTGGTTGCAATCTGGGTTATATTTCTGTTGAATTCGCATCTCTGACAGCATGTCTCTCACATCTTCCTGCCATAATTGCAGTCTGTCTTCTGACTGCAACACGTGTGTGTCACGCTTGCATTCACACCTGTGCTACCACTAGAAAGTATGTATAACCTTTAGACTTGGATCAGTGACTCCCTTCTGAATTTGGTGACTCCTCTTGTAAACTCTGACCCAGATAAACTCAGTGTGAATAAATGTACAATTCAGTGCCAGTACACACTACAGTTCTTCCTTTCCTTATGCAAGATTGTGTGTGTGTGTGTGTGTGTGTGTGTGTGTGTGTGCGTGTGAGTGCATACGTATGTCTATATAAGTAAGATAGGGCCCTAAGAAACCACAAGATCATTGTGTCTGACTCCCAGATTCTACTTAGGTCCATGGAAATTTTCTCAGTTAATTCTGATTTGTGTACACTCAGAAAGCCTTATGTTGTGAACTTCATGCATTTCTAAAGTTTTTTCCTTTTCAGAGAAGTATCCTTATTAATAGAGAAATATTTCTGTGCATCTTTCAGATGCCCAGGTTAGTGTAAGATAAAAAGAAACAGTGACATGGCTGGGCCGAGTCCTCCAGGACCATCTATCATTTCATCACTTTAGCACAATGTAAAGACAAATGAAACTAGTGAAGCATGGTCACAGTCCTAGGGGGCTAGAGAGATAGCTCTGTGTTAAAGACACTTGCCTGCAAAGCCCGAGAACCAGTGTTGGATTGTAGCCACATAAAGCCAGTTGTACAAGGTGGTGTATGTGTCTGGAGTTCCTTTGCAGTGGCTAGAGTTCCTCACACACTCATTCTCACTCTTTCTCTCTCTCATCTTCCTCTTTCTCTCATTCTCTCTGAAATATATAAAGCATTTAAAAGATAAATATGTCCTATAAAACAAACCAAAGTGTGTTGGTATTAAATGATTGGCCTTTTTTTAAAGTCAGTGTTGATGTTTCTACTAGTGGCAAAAACAGAACTGTCATCCCAGGGCCTCAGCTACTGCAGTGGAACTTCAGACTCTTCCGCCACCTAGTGGGCATTTGTGACCTTGCACTTGCCTCCCCTTTGGGCATCTGGCTTATGTGGGATCTGAAGAATCGAAGGTGGGGTCCTTAGGCTTCACAGGCAAGCACCTTAACCACTAAACAAGCTCTTCAGCCCCCCCTTTTTTTTATAGCTACTATACAAAGAGTTAGATTTCATTATGGTGCTTGCTAATGGTTTTGTTCTCCTCTGCTCCCCTCCTGCTCCTTCCTTACACTCTCCCCCTAACATGGTAGCCAAGTTGTGTGGCTCAACTATATCTCTGACATTGTTAAAAGAATAAATGCTTATAGCAGTGGAACATACATAATAGATGGGGTAAAATTGCTGGCTTAAACTAACTGTCCATTGCTGAGGGATGAATATGAAATGTCCACCATAGGCTTATGTGTTGAATATCTGGTCTCTAGCTCATACTTCTATTTTGGAAACTTCTGTAACCTTAGGAATTAAGGCCTAGTTCAAGGAAGTAGGTCACTGGGGATGTGTATTTGAAGAGCTTACCCAATTCGGTCCCAATCTCTTTCTCTCCTGATAATCCATCAGCGGGTGAAAAAATCTCCTATTGCCATGATTTCAGCCCAAGTTCAATGCACCATGCAGTTATGGACTAAACTTCCAGAAACTGTCTTCTTTTAAGTTGTTCTCCAGAGTATTTTTATAACAAAAGAAAAAATAACTAGCAAAGCCTTACATAAATTCTTTAATTAAGCCTGAACCATTAGTCCAATTTTATAATCCTAAATTCTAATTGAATCAATAATCTTAAAATTTTATGCATATGAGAGCCAGAGTCCTTAGCATCCATGGAGCTTAGAAAAATTTTACTGTTCAGCAGACTTCACTAATGCTATTTTTTAGTGAGCTTATTTGACTTTTTGGCAATAAAAATCACACACTTAAAAAGATAAAACCCTCTGTCCAATGTCACTGAATGGGAAAGAGGAAATCAGTTAAACAGCAAAAAAGAGAGGACAGTTTTGAGAAGAAAATGCGCATCAAATACAGATTCTTGTCTTCTCTAATCAACAAAAACTAGAAAAACTATGACAATATAGATGGTCACTAATGCTCAGAAATCATTTTAATTACTTTGTTTTCTGCTTTAGTCAGACACTTTAAATCCTGTTAGGTCTCAAAGGCATAATTTCAGAAAGATGGTAACTAGGAAAATCTCAAACTAATAATATTTTTACAAACCTATACTACCCAGAAAATTTTTCTCAGGAAGCTATAACATAAGTGTGTGTGTGTGTGTGTGTGTGTTCATTTTATGCATACAATGTTTCTGGAAAGGTCCTATAATCCACAAGACATCTAAACGAACATCAGATATTCAGCTTTCAACAATTAAATTCAAATTTTCAGCAATTGAACTGTTCTCATTAATCTTTGAACATTTGCTTCAAAATCTTCTCTTTGTCTTGTTCACCAAAATGAAATTATTCTAGCAAAGTCCTTGTCCAATAATTCACATAGAAAGGTCTACCTTATAGCTCACTTCCAAACCTCATAAACAATCCAATCTTAACTGTCACCTTCTAAAGTGTTACTAAGATTGTATCAAAATGTTTCCTCTTATCTTTTCGTGAGCAATAAGGCCAGCTTTGTCTTGTCAACACTTTGGTTTGGTGACATTGTCAAGACTCAAGCATTCTGTTAGATCTCAAGAATTAATAGGAAATTACAAAATATCAAATTAGGAAATAACAAAGCAAGGTTTTTTTTTTTTTTTTGGTTTTTCGAGGTAGGGTCACACTTTAGCTCAGGCTGACCTGGAATTCACTATGGAGTCTCAGGGTGGCCTCGAACTCTTGGCGATCCTCCTACCTCTGCCTCCCGAGTGCTGGGATTAAAGGCGTGCGCCACCACGCCCGGCTTCAAAGCAAGGTTTTTTTTCAATGAGTATCATTTAGATAAGGGATGCAAAATTTATGACAATTTTCACACTAAAATAATACAAATGATTATACAATAGGGAAGATAAAAACATGAAACTATATTATACTATGAACACTATAGATAATGTTATAAAATGATCTCAACTCCAACATAGCTTTCTTCTTTACCATTAGAAAACTTTGAAAAAATATTTTTATTTATTTATTTGGAAGGAGAGAGAGAGAGAGAATAGCCAAGGCATCTTGCCACTACAAAGTCTAGATGCATATGCTACTTTGTACATCTGGCTTATGTGGGTACTGGGGAATAAAACCCACCCCATCAGGCTTCACAAGCTACTGCCTTTAACTGTTGAGACATCTCTTCAGCCCCTTTTCCAGTCACTCTGACCTCAGGCAACAGAGCCTTTCATATTCTTACTTTTTTTAAATATATTTTTATTTTTATTATATTTATTTATTTCAGAGTGACAGACAGAGAGAGAAAGAGGGAGAGAGAGAGAGAATGGGCGCACCAGGGCCTCCAGCCACTGCAAACGAACTCCAGATGCCGGCACCCCCTTGTGCATCTGGCTAATGTGGGTCCCGGGGAATTGAGCCTCTAACCGGGGTCCTTGGCCTCAAAGGCAAGTGCTTAACCACTAAATCATCGCTCCAGCCATATTCTTACTTTAAAATAAAGTATTCATTTTTATTTATTTAGTTGTGAGGGACAGAGAGAGAAAGAGGCAGATAGAGAGAATGGGCACCCCAGGGCCTCCAGCCACTGCAAAGGAACTCCACGTGCCCCCCGCCCCATTGTGGAACTGGCTTATGCGGGTTGTGGGGAATCAAGCCTCAAATCCAGGTCCTTAGGATTCACAGGCAAGCACTTAACCGCTAAGCCATCTCTACAGCCCCCCATATTTACTTTTTAAGAAAGATTTTTATTTTATTTATTTGAGAATGGCAGACAGAGAGAGAAAGAGGCAGATAGATAGAGAGAGAATGGGCGCGCCAGGGCCTCCAGCCACTGAAAACCAACTCCAGACGCGTGCGCCCCCTTGTGCATCTGGCTAACATGGGTCCTTAGGCTTCATAGGCAAGCGTTTAAGGGCTAAGCCATTTCTCCAGCCCTAAGAAAGGTTTTAATATGGCTCTGTCACAAGGATTACTGGGTTGTTATCTCATAGGGAGCAGTATGAAAAGACAGGTCCATAAGAAGTGAGTTCTGTTCCCCAAAGGACCTGGAGCACTGCTGAGAACACTTGTTATCCCCTTGCAATATGCGTTCATGTGTAAGAGCCCCAGGTAGCAATCAGCCCAGCTTCCCTGATGTAACTAAATTGCGCTTGGAGCACACATCATTGTCCATTCAGACCCAGTCTTCACTCTCATTTAGAAGGAGCCATGAGTGACACACGAATTGTGCTATCCAGGGCAATGCTGCCTCTTCCAAATATGTCCTGTTGACATGCATATCAAATGACATTTCTCCACACTGTCAATAGTAAAAGATCCTGCTTTCACATCATTGGCTGTTGTGCATTTGGCTTAGGACTAATTGTCACTGCTGGAAAGATCAAGTTTAGAGATTTGTCATTCACTCATTAAGTAGATATTGAAAACTGGGTGTGGCGGCATACGCCTTCAAACCCAGCACTTGAGAAACAGTGGTTGGTGGATCCCAGTGAGTTCAAGGCCACCCTGAGGCCACATAGTGAATTCCAGGTCAGCCTGGGCTAGAGCAAGAATCTACCTTGAAAACTAAAACAAGCAAACACAACACAAAAAAACAGATATTGAAGGATTATTATTTGGAGCATGTAAGTTAAAATTGTTCCAACCCTCCCATAGGCCAGTCCAGTAGAGAAAATGGACATTAGTTAAAGAATTGCATAAGGAAGCTTAAATTCGGGCACTAGGAAATACATGGTACCCAGAGGCTCTTCAGTACTATTGATGACTGTGCACATCACAGCCAGTGAGCTGGGAGAGGATGTGCTCTGGGTTGTGACTGCACTGGGCCCTAAATGACCAGGAGAAGCTCCTTTGCACCGTGGTGGCAGCAGATTGCTCCTCACAGATAAACAACACTGCTGAAGGTAAAGAAAGGAGAATGACCCTATTCAAGGGACATCGGTTGGGCCAACCTGGAGTAAGATCCAACATTATCTTAAAGCTTGTGATTGCTTCCAGCCTTTTCCTAGAGCAGAGAAAAAGAGAGAGAGAGAGAGACAGAGAGATGTTGGGGGAGACTTCACCATAGACAATGACTTAAAAAAACAACACAAGATGTTAGCCAGGTGTGGTGGCACACACTTTTAATCCCAGCACTCAAGAGACAGGGGTAGGAAGATCAGCTTGAGTCCAAGGCTACCTTGAGACTACATAGTGAATTCCAGGTCAGTCAGCCTGAGCTAGAGTGAAACCTCTACCTCAAAAAACCAAAACAAACAAAAAAAACCCCAACTTTATTTACTTATTTGAAAGATAGAGAAAAGTGTGGGTGTGGGGGGAGAATGGGCATGCCAGAGCCTCTAGCTACTGCAAATGAGTTCCAGACACATGTACAACCTTATGCAAATGGCTTACTGGGAACTGGGGAATCAAACCCAAGTCATTAGGCTTTATAGGCAAGTGTCTTCATCACTAAGCCATCTCTCCAGCCCTAGACAATGGCTTTTCAAAGATGGTGAAAAGTGAGATTTCTGAATTTCATGGGTGGCAGAACTGTGTGTCCACTCATGCATGACATTTACATCAATATGTAGATCAATGCTGTCAACTCTCTCTTGGAATGATTCTAAGTCGGACCTCTTTTAATCACCTCTTGCCTCTATCATGGCAATGACTTCTTACTTTGTTTCTCTAGTATTACTTTTTAATTTAAAAAAAAAACAACTTTTTTTAAAAAAAATTATTTATTTGAGAGAGAAAGAGGATAGAGAGAGAAAATGGGTGCACCAGAGCCTCTAGCCATTTTAAGCAAACTCCAGATGCATGTACCACCTTGTGCATCTGACTTACCTGTGTCCTGGGGAATTGAACCTGAGTTCTTTGGCTTTGTAGGCAAGCCAGTTAATCACTAAGGCATCTCTCCAACCCTGCTATTACTTTTACCTGCTTACAATGTACCACATACACAGAAATTCAAATGATCTTCCATAGACAGATAAAATAAGCAGTATAATTTTCCATGCTCTAGATTCCTGGTTTCTGTGTATTGTAGGCAAAATTCTCAAATCTTCCTCCATATTCCAACTTTTTTTTTTGATGCAAGCCCAAGAGACAACTACCCTTTTCTGTATGAGAGAGAATGAGAGTGAGAGTGAGAGAGAGAGAGGGAGGGAGAGAAGGAGAGAATTGGCACGGCAGGGCTTCCAGCTACTGCAATCAAACTCCAGATGCATGCACCACCTTGTGCACATATGCGATCTTGTGCAATTGCATTACCTTGTATGTCTGGCTTATGTGGGACCTGGAGAGTCAAACATGGGTCCTTAGGCTTCACAGGCAAGAGCCTTAACCCTAATTGATCTCTCCTGTACCATATTTCAGCTTCTGAGTAGATGCCTTGTATAAACTCTGTCCTTGAGTCTAGGAAAACCTTCGATGATGATGGCATTTTCATGTAATTAAAGTCTCAAATCAATTAACTTTGAATTAATCAGAAGAGACAAACTTTGACTTGACCTACTCAGACAAGGTTATTACTGAAGACAGAGAGAACTATAGCAAGAAAATTGTTTTGCTGGTCTGCAGAAGCCATCTGTCCAGTTGTTGAGGGTAATCATGGCAAGGCACTGAGAATTGCTTTCAAGAATAAAATGTCTCTGTCTTCTGAGCTTGCAGGAGGAAAGGGAGCTGAATCATGCACTTCAAAGGAAGGTGTTCTGCAAACAACTTGAAGGAGCTTAGGACTTGTTTTCTTCAGGAAAGCTTCCAAATAGGACACAGCCAGGTGAAATCTTGATTCAGACTTGTGAGATTCTGGGCAGAAAAATTATGTAGGACTTCTGATTCATGGAAATTGTGAGATATTATATATGCTTTGCAACACAGTCTTGTTATATAGTACAAGATGACTTCAAACTAACCATGTAGTCCAGACTGGCATTAAACTCCCCATTCTTCCTCAGTGTCCTTAGTGCTGTGATTGTAGGCATGAGGCACCAGGCCTGGCTTAAACGTTAATTTATTTTAAAAAAAACAATTAATTATTTATTTGAGACAGATAGAGGAGATAGAAAGAGAGAGAATGGGCATTCCAGAGCTTCTAGCCACTGTAAACAAACTCCAGATGCATGCACCACCATGTGCATCTGGCTTATGTAGGACCTAGAGAATCAAACCTGGGTCCATAAGCTTCACAGACAAGTGCCTTAACCACTAAGCAATCCCTCCAGCCCAGATGTAAATTCCTTAAAGACACATTTTATTACACATAAGTAGAAAAAGAATGCACTATCACAGTTTGAATAACAGGAAGTTTGTTTACTGCAATGCAGAATCCCATGTCTGTGAATCCATCTTTTTATCTCTCCCTATTTCTCATTTAGTTATGGATAACTGTTATTTGAAGGGACCAAACCGATGCCATGACAGGCTTCATTAAGGTGCCACTTTAACTAGGCCTAAGTTTCAGGACTTCTGGGAAAGGGCCTGCCCTGACATGTGGTTGGGAAGATAGCCACCCAGAGGCTGAGTCAGTTCCTGGACATGCCCAGATATGTCTCTTTCAAGCCTTCTGCCCCAACCAATCAGAGATGCACAACTGTAACTGTTGCTTGCCTAGCCAATCATTTTAAAAATTACCTAACCAGCCTGGAATTTCCCTAGACCTAGCCAGCCAAACCTTAGAACCAATCAAAAGAATATAAGTACAGTTACTGTTCAAATTAGCCAGTCATGTTAGAAAAGACTAAGCTGGCCAAAATTCCTCTAGCTGTGCTTAAAAGGTGTCTGGGAGCCCCTCTCAGGGTCTTCATTTTGCATGAATGGTTAATCCTTGCATGCTGGCTGATTCTGAAGAATAAACACTCTTTGCTTTTACATACTATTTGAGTCTGGGGTCTTTCTTCAGAGATTCTCAGAACCTTACATTATTCTTGCTGTCCCTGAAGCTAAGTGCCCTCTCTCCCCATAGGTCTTTAGTCTCCTTCCCTTACTTTACTCAAGCCTCTATACAAATATCCTATCATTGAAGCATTTTCCCACACTTTCACCCTTATCATGCTTAAGTTTGCTTTTCATGGCACTGAATATATTATATTATGGCATTACATTTTTATTGCATCCTTTGCTGCTTCTGTGTTCCATAATAATGGGGCATCCTATGTCATATGTATATTTTTATGCTTAACACTTTGAGTAGCTCATGGGATATATCAAGTATTCCATAAATATTTTTGGATTGAATTCCTACCTAAGTTTCAAGCAGTGGCATAGGTAGCTGAGGAGGCTAGCTAATCAGCATACATATGAACTTGGGGAATGTGAACTGTTCTGGTCATTCTGAGGCACTTAAGAGGGTATAATCTCTGGTGGACTAGATGGCAAAGCCAGATGTTAGTAGCCCAGCACTGCACATTGACACTGAACCTGGATGCATGAGAGTGATGTCAGCTTCCCCAGAGACTGAAGATGAAGACATTTTCTGAATGATATTATCACAGGATTGTGATAATTGGTATAGGTGATTGGCATTCTCAAACAAGGCAGGACATAGACCATGAAAAGTGGGTCTTTACAAATAGACTGGATGTAGAGCATCAAAGATTGAATTCACTGCATCGGGCTTTCATTGAGAAATGAAGAACCTGACCAAGAGTTTTTGAACCTAATGTTTGATTTTCACTCTAGAAAAGAATCCTCAGCAATGAAATGGAAGTGATGATAAGATGATAAGACAATCATCAGGTTGATTCCTAGTAACTTGGATTTATCCTTTCTGTATCCATGGTGGTGCTGCTTGGATCTAACATGGGGATGGCAAGGAGCAGTGAATGGGATGGGGTAAGGACTGTGCTCTGTAATTAGGTGGCTTGTATGTACATTGGGATGCTACAAGATGTGGCTGGCCTGCTTATTCCCAGGAGGTTCACTGATGCTTTCAAGTTCATAGAACTTAATGTACACCTCCACACCACACACAAAGCCAATCTTCTCTAAACCTTAGTTGACCTCTGCATAAAATGAAGGCATGACAGCATTTAGTACAAAATTTTCCAAAGGAGATTAAATTAGGTGACTTACAAAATTACTGGTGCACAATGTAATAGAAACTAGCTATGGTTACTAATGGAATTGTTTAGTCAACTGATTAGACTCACTCAGCCAAATTACCATAGCTATATAAAGTTCCTCTGAATGCCTGCCACAGTCAGCTTCATGTTGCTGGAATGAACTTCCAAACCTGGTACAAGCTATGGCAGAAAGTGATTTATTAAAACTCACAGATCTAAGCCGGGCATGGTGGCGCATGTCTTTAATCCCAGCACTTGGGAGGGAGAGGTGGGAGTATGGCTGAGAGTGTGAGGCCACCCTGAGACTACATAGTGAATTTCAGGTCAGCCTGAGCTAGAGAGAGATCCTACCATGGAAAACAAAACAAAACAAAAAAAAAAAAAAAAAACCTCACAGATCCAGGGGAAGTTTCATAATGGCAGAAGACGCAGGCCCCCTTCACTGGTCTATGCAGAGGAAAATACCACCAGCAGCACCAACAGCAAGCATAGGCCAGGAACCCCAGAAGGAAGCACGCTTGAGGAATTCCAGGCAGAGCTCGGCACTCTGCATAGTGTAGGCTAGAATTCATATCCACCCACAAACACACCTTAGGGATGGACCCTGGGATTTGCCCACAGTGACACCAAGTTAGAAGTTTGAATAAAACTCCCGAGTCTATTGGAGGACAACCATTCAAACTAGCACATTCCACTGCTGACCTCCAATTGATTCTTAAGCATCTCACATTGTATATTGTATTTAGTTCAACATCAGAGCTTTACCATCTTTAAGATTATTCCAAATTCCCAAGTCTCATCTGTGATTTAAGATTGTCTCCTTGCTGTGAGTCCTGTAAAATCAAAACAAGTTATATACTACCAACATAGTAAGGCACAGAGTAAACGTTTACAACTGTTATAAGGTATAACAAGGAGATACTGGACCAATGCAAATTTAATAACAATCAAACAAACATGAAACTTCTGCAGTTCAAGTCTCCAGAATTCCCATTTCTGCCCCTCCAGCTGAGCTGAATAGCCAGGGAAAACGTCCACCCAGAGCCAATAGCACTCCATGGTAGCTTTTGAACAGAGTCATGGTATATCCAGAACATCTTCAGGTCTCCATGCAAATCATGGTCCATCTTCCAGTGGCTCCACTGGCCTATCAGGGTCATCACTCCTTGCTTATATGCCACATTGCAGCATTGGGTCCTGGAACTATTTGTGCTTCATGGCTCACTCCATGTATTTTTCATGCTTCCAAAACCAATACCAAGTGTGCAGGACACAACCATGTTGTTAATTCAGGGACAAAATAAATCCTGACCTTCAAGAGCAGGCTCCTCCCCTTCAGTCAACTCCTTTCAAAAGAGTTTGTACTTCTATCATTCAGTCTTTTCCTCAGGCGTCCTTTCCATTGTTTAAATGAAAAGCAGTTGGGCCATCTTCCTTCCAAATGTTAATATATTTAACAATAGCAGCTTCAGCAACCAGTCTGTGTGCCAGTATTATAAACTTGTTTCAATTTTTCCAACTTTAAATATTAAATTTTTCAGTTCCATATCTCTAGTCAAGCATACCAATCCATTACAAATTTAAGCTTGATCAAAATCTCTTGGCATGGGCAGTACAGCCCTTATGTCAGTAGCCTAATTCCAACAAAGTCCTCTGCTGTCTTTCCTTCCCCTTAGAAAGTTCATAAGCAAAGCCTCTCTCTCTGCAACTCTCTCTGCACTTAGCATTTTTCAAACTCTCACCAGAATAGCCCATAAAACTTGGCTTATTGCTCTGGAAGGTGTCTTCAGTTTCAAGTAACAAGATCATGCCCATTCCCCCAGAACAAAAGTTCCAAAAAAACAAAATCCGCATGGTCAGATTCATCACATAGCAACAAACCACTCTTTGGTACCAGTTCTGTCATAGTCAGCTTCATATTACTGGGATGAACTTCCAAACCAGGCACAAGTTATGAGAGGACAGGATTTATTGAAGCTTACAGATTCAAGGGAAGTTCATAATGGCAGAAGAAGATGGCTCTCCTTCACAGGTCCACACACGGAGAAATAACACCACCAGCACCATAAGCAAGCACATTCCAAGAACCCCAGGCAGAGCATCAAGCACTCTGCATATCTTGGATTGGAATTCAGATCCTTCCCCAACCACACCTGAGGGCAATACCCTAGGATCCACACACAGTGACACCAAATTACAAGCTTGAACAAAAGCCCTGAATCTATTGGAGGATATTTGTTTGAATGACCACAATGCCTGTTGCAGTCATGTTCATATTGCTGGTAGAAATTACCCAACCAAGAGCAGCTTCTGGGGAAAAAAAGAGGTTTATTTTGGCTTACAGGCTCTAGGGGAAGCTCCCCAATGTCAGGGGGAAATGATGGCATGAACAGAGGTTGGATATCACCCCCTGGCCAACATAAGGTATACAGTAGCAATAGGACAGTGTGCTAAACACTGGCATAGGGAAATTGGCTATAACACCCATATGCCCACCCCTAATAATACACTCCCTCCAGGAAGCATTTCTTCCCAAATCTCACCAGCTGGGAACATAGCATTATGGGGGACACCTGAATCAAACCACCACAGTGCCTAAGGGTGGTAACAAGCTATGTCACATAGCTAGATTCAGAATTTGTGCAATGTCTACTCTTCGCTTTAATCTTGCTCTATTCTTATCAGTACTCTGGGCCATTTAGGTGACACATGCAAGCTGTCGATAGTTATATTGATGTACAAATATACATACACCCTGTATGTTAAATAGACAGTCCCTGAAAAGTACCAGGTCTAAGAAAATAGATCCATCTGTATTTGACAAAATCACATTCTTTTTAGTATGATATTTTACAAGGCTCAATCTTCACCTTGTTGCCTGTTGAAATGATTTAGCTCATAGCAATTTTTTTTACATCAAATAGTCATATAATCACTTTCTATTTCCCTTGAATTTGGGGGACTAAAATATAAAATGCAATTTCCAATCTGCGAATACAGAAATAAGCTGGAAATGGAAAATTGTTCATTTTTGTACATGTACTTTTTGGGGGGAGGTAAATGCACTTCTAACATCCCTGTACCAAAGAATCAGCACAATGAAAGTAACAGAACAGCCTGAGAATGTCTCCAAACTTAAGAATGTTCTACTGATATTGCAAAAAAAAAAAAAAAAAAAATTAGAATCCTCTTAACAATTTTATGTATGCACATTTTAAAAGGAATGCATCTCATACACTCAGAAGATATTTAGATCTCAGCCTAGCCTTTAACAATGTAGATTAGAGGCTCCAAGAAAGGTGCTCCAAAATGGCCTGAGGAGGTGACATACATTGACCTCAGTTCTACTGTGGGAATATGTATGCTCTGTGAGGCCAGTGCCTACCTGGGAGACTTAGAGGCAATACTAATTCTTCTTAAAGTGTGAAAATTTCTAAAGAGGAAGGAAACTCTTACTCATTTGCCAGTAGACTTCTGAACATCTCTCTCTGCGACCACTAAACTAGCATTTCACAGCAAGGAGAATATCTCAAACACATAGTTTTCTTTATAGCTGTCTGATGAAAATGTCATACTTAGATCTGCCACCAATTTCAATTATACTGACTAACCCATCACACTGAATGAGCATTTATTGAATGAAAAAAGTACTATATCCAAAATTTTTTAAAGAAAAAAAAAAGACTATATCAACACAAGTAAATTCATATGTGAAGGACTGAGCGTGAGATACAGTCAGTACTTTTAAGTTCTGATTGGATGTCAGTCCTCGTGGAAGCACGCATTGGTCTTTACTACCTTCATAAGTTGAGTGCTGTTATCTTTATTTTACATTATGTACACTGAAGTTCAAAATGTTGTTGGAAATATGCTACTGATGCACACGCTTTTTGAAATTTTAGTTTATGCCTTCAGGTTGCTTATTTAAAAAAAACCTATAGATAGGGACATCCAAAATCAAGGCACCTGATGATTCTGAATCTCTTTGGTGGCACATTCTGGCTGTGTCTTCACAGAGCAGAATGGACAAAGCTGTTATGTGAGACCTCCAAAAGCAAGACAGGAACCAGGGGCCAGGTGTGGCCTTCAAATGTTCAATTCTGGGCTGGAGAGATGGCTTAGCGGTTAAGCGCTTGCCTGTGAAGCCTAAGGACCCCGGTTCGAGGCTCGGTTCCCCAGGTCCCACGTTAGCCAGATGCACAAGGGGGCGCACGCGTCTGGAGTTCGTTTGCAGAGGCTGGAAGCCCTGGCGCGCCCATTCTCTCTCTCCCTCTATCTGTCTTTCTCTCTGTGTCTGTCCCTCTCAAATAAATAAATAAAAATTAAAAACAAAAAACAAAAACTTTAAAAAAAAAAAAAAAATGTTCAATTCTACTGACCTCTCTCTGCTGTCTAGGCCCTACCATTCAAAGTTTCCAGACCTTCCCAAAATAGCGCTATCAGGTGGGAATCAAACATTTATAATACCAGCCTAGGTGGTACGTCTCAAATTCAACATTTAATAACTTGCTGCTGGCCCCAAAAGTTCATGATTATCGTACAATACAAATTGCATTTAGTCCAACTTCAAGAATGAACCCCCTTATTCATAATAGTTCCAAACATTATCCAAAAGCCCAAAGTTGTCTCCTCAGCTGTGAACCCTTGTTAAATTTTTTGAAAAAATAAAGTCACATACTTGTAATAAAAATAGTACAGAGTAAACATGCTCATTCCAAAAGGGAGGAATGGGGTCATACAACAGATTCATGAGGCCAAAACCAAGCAAGGCAGACCTAGAGCTAGAGGTCCAGCATCTGGCACACATGGAAACATGGCCTGCATGGTCAGCTCCCATCATGCACTGCTTCCTAATCTCACTTTGCGGGGTAAAATTCAACATCTGATTTTTCTTCCTTCCCTTGTTTGGCAGAAGGGGAAAGAGCACAAACATTTAGACTTCAGCAAGTCATCTTGAAAACTGTAGCATTTTGGAAATAATTCATGTGCAAAACAAAAATCAGTTTGAGAGGCCTAGAAGAATGTGATATTTCAGAAATTTTTTGGCCTTGTCAAGTACAAGGATATAAATGGAAGTATTTAACATGAATATCTTTTTGTGAAATGCGATCAGCTTGTTTTGTGCCCAAATTTTCTTTGCTTACATGTCCATATTAAGCGTAACTTTTTTCTCCTTTTGAAATTTCAGCAGGTCAGATTTCAATGGCTAAAACTTTTTCAACTTGGGGAAATCTTTATGTAGACTTCCAGATGCAAGAAATCAAGTACAATACAAGGGAGAAGTTTTTGCTGTCAACCCCGGGTGGCAGGCACTGGAGAGCGTGGGTGGCTCTTGCAGACAGCCTCAAGACAAGACCATTTCCCAGCCAGCCTTGCTGACATGGCAAAAAGAAACACGACTCTTTCTGAATGGTAATTTCTCCTCTTTGTTTGAGTACTTGCCTGACTAGAATCTCCCTTGCACCAGATGCTCTCAAATCCAACCCAGGAGACAGGAGAAAGGGGTGCATGTCAGGATATGAAGTCTGATTTTTCTATCTGATTGATTTGTAGTGCCGTGCAGATTTGATGTTCCTGGTAATTAAGTTTCAGTCAATAGTTACTTCAAGTCTTTAGGCCTGTGTTTTCAGAGATGAGGATCTTTAAGAAAGGTCTCTGAATTATTTCTTAGGTTGGAGTTTTGTAAGGTTGTGAAAAGTCAGAGCTAGAATTAATTAATTAATGCAAGCAAGGGAGACATATATTTCTTAGGTGTATTTTATTTAATTTATTTGGAAGCATAGACAGAGAGAGAAGAGAGGCAGACAGAGAGAGAATGGGCATGCCAGGGTCTCTAGCCACTGCAAACAAACTCCACATGTATGTGTCCCTTGTGCAACTGGCTTTTGTGGGTCCTGGGGAGTTGAACCTGGGTTCTTTCACTTTGCAGGCAAATGCCTTAACTGCTAAGCTATTTCTGCAGCCCAGGACATATATCCTTAAACTATTTTTTGTTGTGTGTGTGTATGCATGTGTTCATATGGGTGCTGGTACATGTATTGACCAGAGGTCAACCTCAACCGGTCTCCACCTCATTGATTGAGACAAGATCTCTCACCGAACCTAGACTTATCTATTTGGGTTGACTTGACCTACCCAGTAAGCCCTAGGCATCTGCCTGCATCTGCCTCCCTAACATTGTGCTCAGAGGCCTGTGACACCCACCACTCTTGGCATTTTTCTGTGTGTGCTAGGGAATAAAACCTCAGGTCTTCATGCCTGTGTGGTAAGTGCCACACCCACTGAAGCATCTTCCTAGCACTATTAAAAAATGATCTTATCTAATTTCATTCTTAGAGTATTATTACTCTCATGGTATAAGAAGTTGGATTCGTTACCCACCACCGCTCAGGGAATTTTGCAGAGGAGGGGACGGAAAGATTGTTAAGAGCCACAGGTTGGGACATAGTGCCCAGAGGCATTCTCTCCCTGCCAAAATAACTGACTACTGCTCCCACAATGCATAAACAACAACCCCATGGGTAATACCTGCAACCCCACAGAGGAGTGTTCCCAATGGAATGGGGCCAGGGATGAGGGAAAAGATGTTACCCACACATGATGTATCCATACGAAATATGTTGTTAATTAATAATAATAATAATAATAAACATTAAAAAAGAAATTGGATTTAAGGCAATTTGGAACCTGTCTTCACATTTTTTGCTTTGCTAACCTAAGTCATTTAGTTTCTTTCTCTTTCTTTCTCATTCCTTCCCTTCCTTCCTTTCTCTCTCTCTCTTTCTTTCATTCAGGTTTTCTACCTGTGAAATAGGCATAAGGTTCCTATGCTCTATAATTATGCAAATATTTAGGCTCAGTCAACCTAAAGCATTAAAGCTATGCCTAGTTATTACTTTTTAATGTTTGATTATCCTGATCAGAACTGAGTATGAGAGTAAAGCATTTGAACTGAATAACATTACTGAACTAAATAATATTGACATGTTCACAAAAACTATGAAAGCAATTTCTCTTTCTCCAAACTTTTCATTATTAGCACTATATCTAATGAAAGCTGTGAGCAGAGCTGTAGAACACAGGCCTGAGTTCTCTTCTATTTGGATCTTACATCTTACATTTCCAAACACTGTCTGCATTTCTATGAGCCTGTGATGCAGTACTTTGCCAGCTGTGAGTAGGAGTCAGAAAAATCACTTTCTCAGAGATGGTACTCAGGAAGGACTTTGCTAGAAAAGAAAAAGTTGGAAACTTTAGTGGTGCCAGGCTTGAATTTTAAGTGACCTGCACTATGGAAGCACAGATGGAGGAATTCTAGATAGAGTTCTTTGATCTGGAGTGAAGTGTTTATTATCGGTAATCCATCTGAAAATAGGGAGTGGTTTAAACAGACGGTAAATTCCCACTTGATGCTCTTC